>NC_038256.2:40439018-40599304 GCF_000004515.6 Glycine max | reverse complement strand
AGCTGAAGCAAAATAAAAGAGATAACACCCTTACTGTCTTACAAACTGTATTTATTATTGAATTTTATAATTATTGTTTATAAAATTATGATAATAGTAATTTGTGATGATTAATTGAAAATGTAAAAGTTTTTACATGTATATGTCTATTAAATTAAACTCATAAATTAATATACCATTAGAATGTTATATTTTTTTCATAATAAAAGAGAAATATTCTAAAAACAACGGGATTCTAACTAGAAATATGAATGACCACGTTAATATACGATGATAACAATAAATAATTTAGGTGTTAAAATTCAATTTAGATTTTAATTTTATGTTTGGAAAGATGTAAATTTTGGCTTGGTAAGTTGGGGTGATATATAATAATAATAATAATAATAATAATAATAAACCTTGAAATTTGGATTCATGTTTTGTAATAGTGTAAAATTTAGACTAAACAAGATAAACATTTTTTAGCCCACGTTAGGTGGTAAGGTAGATTTTCACTCAATAAGAAAGAAACATAAGCTTGATGAATTTTTTTAATACACTCATATTTTATGTTTGATAAGGTAGATTTACACTTAATTGAAATACAATTGCATGTATTTGTTAATATAAAATTGGATATGCGTTTCAAATAGATCGAATTATTATATATATCAATATGAAAATAGATCAAATAATCTCTTCTTTTATATAAGAAAAAACATTTATAATTTGTAAGATTTTAATCATTGATCTTAAAAATTTCTACAATAAGATTAGACATATATAATATACTCTTATTTTGTGGTCAAAAGAGATTACCTTTTACAAGAAATATGGGCTCCATGTATTCCTGATATAATTATTACAAATTTTATGATGATATCTATCCACTTAATAAAAATATAAAAAATATATCTATGAATTTTAATTTCTGTTAGCAGTCAAATTGGCTTATCACATTCTTAAAAGAGTGTGACACATGTAGTCTCATGTACTTTTTTTTTTGTGTGAATTGTGCATTTAATTCATCATTTGTTAGGATTGATGATGTTAGATTGATAGATAAGCCATTAAAACAGCTCACCAATAAAAAATTATATATGATTGTCTCATCAATAGTGACAGATCTAACAATTTTTTAATAGGGACAAAAAATTAAAAAATAAAATTTAAAAGGATAAAGTGAGTAAAATTAATATTAATTTATTTTCTCTTTTATCTTTTATAACTATTTATTTTCATCTTATTAAAAAAAATTATCTTGTGAGGAGAAGATCTATTTTTTTATAGAAAAAAATACTTATTCAATAATAACTTTTGCATTTATAAAGATCAATTTGATAAGTTTTTGCATAAAGGGTCAAATTGATAATATGTGATACTTATATGAAATAAATTCCATGTTTTAATAATTAATTTATTATTTTTATATTTTAAATTAATCGTAATATTATTTTTTTAGAAATTTAAAATATTATAAAATTAATATTTTTCTACAATATAGTTATAAAATAAATAAATTATTTTATCATTTTACATTTCAAAGTTAAAAAAAGACAATTCAAATATAATTATTTAAATCTTTTATTTTTTTAACATAAATTGCTCATATAATTTTATAAATATTTTAAATAAGATAAAAATAATGGTGAGTCTTTAACTAAATTTATGTCCGTGCATGACAATATTATATAATAACAATAATAGTAAATCATCCGACCTTCAATAAAGGAAGAAAAACCTTTTGACCATTACTACTGTGCACTTGGTTGTTCATGAGTTACTAATTAAGTCTAATAAGAAACGTATATTCATATGTTATTAATTATTTCATTTGTATGTGTATTTTTCTTTCTTCCCTATCATGACTGACACGTTAATTGATCTGTTGAAAACATAGTTGTTTCCCTCACTCCTCTTCATAATTATAACCAAAGATGTCTATTTTCACCATATAATTAGATTACAAATTAGGAGTGAAATGCACCAAATATGAAGTACCTCTTCCATTTTATTTAATTTCCAACAAAAAAAAATGGATCCACAATTCCACATAGTCCATGATAGTGTAAATAACAAAGTGATCAAGACATTTATCTTATGACTATTGAGAATATAAATATAAATATACATCATAATAAAATAGTTGTGTGGATGGATACACCGTCCATGGTCATGTAGATAGCAAGACCATAAGACATTTGTCTTATGTTATATTTTTTATTTTAATAATTAATTGGTGAGATAAATAAATAATTGAAAGAGAAATTGGAAGATATGTGACTATGAATTGTAACATATACATGTAAACGCACGCATATGCACATATTAGAACAATTTGATTATAAAACATTAATAAATAATTTTGTAACTTATAATTCTAGAAAATTAATATTATTTTAAATTTTAAAAAATTTTGGTTTTATGCCTCCCAAATATCTATGGCCCTGTCACATACAATACTCTCACTAAATTTTTAATATTTTATAAATATAATACAAATTTATAATTATAAATTCTTTATAATTTGAGATGTAGGAAAAAATTAGTTTCAATATTAATATTAACCCACAAATTTACTTCTAATATTGTTATTCTTACCCTTTAAATTATACATTTTTCAATATTTTCTGTCTCTCTTTAGATGTAACATTTCACCTACTATTCCTAAAACAAACAATTTTTTTTCACTCACAACTATTTCAAATGATCTTTCTTGTATCTTTACATGTCTGTTTTTTTTTTTTTCTGAACTGCTTAAATTTTCAATATACAGTATCTTTTATCTCTATTTTAAATAAAATTTAAATAATTTTATTTAAAAAATATCATTAGTTAAAAATAATTATATATCAAAATTCAAATTGTTCATTATCAATCCAATGTCTAATTTATTATAAAAAAAATTGTTATAACATAATTTAGTATAAAAATTATTTATTATTTAAATTCTAATTATATAAAAATAAAAAATGTATAATGTATGATTAATTTATAAGTTAAATACTAATTTATAAAAATATTGCCCCCAAATTAAGATTTCTCGATACTCATTACTGCAATAGAAAAAAAGGCAGATAAGAAGGCCAACATTGAAAAGTCGTTAATGGAAGTGTTTTATCAAGTCTTCCATTGTTGTTCGAGTATAAAACATTACTTAAAGAAGAAAATAATGTAGCCAAATTTTATATTTTTGTTTGTTAAAATTTACTATATTGTTTCTTTTGACCAAAATTATTATTATTATTATTATTATTATTATTATTATTATTATTATTATTATACATTTTTTTCTTTACTGGAGTTCTAATTCATTTATCTCATTTTTTAAAATATTCTTAAAAAATATTCTACAGGAGAAATCTCAAAATCATCAATTCTCAACCCAAAGAAGTTAGCCTTGAAAATATTTCCCCTACCCTAATTGAAATGATAAGGATCTATAGTATTTTATAATAATGATTCATTTTTAATTTTGGAGATAATCACAACTTTTTTTTTATAACTGAACAAGATCTATGTAATTAATGAGTACGTACCATGTATGCTGGCTCTAAGCCTCTAACTTTTTTCTTAGTCGATTTAAGTGTGTATTTGATCATTCTAATTAGGAATAAAGAATCAAAATAATAGAAATTAGTCGATTTAAGTTCACACAAAAACAGTATGAACTATATAATGCAATTAATGTGTACATTTGCAGTAAAAAATAAAAATAATTTATTTAAATTTTTTTTGTTGGGTTATATTCTTAATTTTCTTTATTTGCTCTCATTTTCTTAAATAATTTATTATTATTATCTTAAAAAATAATTATTATTTAGGTAACATCCAATCAAGAGACAATATTAACTATTTTTATACTCACAATACTATTTTTTTTACAACTATTCACAATTTTATTACAAGCTTGTATTATTGTTCTACCAACAATTAAAAATCAGCAATATTTTTCTAAAGTTGGGGTATAATTGAAATTTTATAAATGTTTAATTTTAATTTTTTATTATCTATTTACTTATTTTAATTCAAAATTTTCATTTTTTTACCTATTTTTTATTTTGTTCATTCCTCTCTTATCTCTCTTTATTCAACCCTATGTAACATACCCTAAAAGGACAGTAAGACAAACATTTTTGTATAAAAATAGAGCATAACAATGAAAAATGTGAAATTTTCTTTGAGTTGCTGGAATTTTCATCATGTATCAATCAATTAAAATTTTAGTATTTAAGAGAACCAAATGTGAAACTGACAATTGGAATGATTTACGGTGTGCTAGATTAAAACTTCATAACTATTATTTACTATTGGGGGTCATCATTACAAAGTTGGATTTGAAAAAAAAGCCCAATGCATGAATGGAATTTTATTAAAAAATACTTTTTCAAATTTGAGTGGTCCAAAGAACATATTTAATTAAAATGTGCTTAATTAGACATTACCTTTGTAATTAAGCCCTACATTACCTTCATTAGTTTCAATTGCAATAGGAATAATTTTATTTCTTTTAATTTTCTAATAATTTATAATATTAATTTTTCTTTATTTTTTTATTTTTCTCATTTTTCTTTTGTGTAGAAATTATTACGAACATTTATGGTATAAAAAACATTATTCTTTTCCATCAATTGTCAATTTTTATTTAATTTTAATGCATATACTTTTTCACTTTAGAAGAGTCTATATGTCTCTTGTAAATTTTTATGAAAGTTGTCAACATCAAACAATAATAGCTTAATCTTTGCCTCTCGAAAATGATCTAGATAACCCTACTTCAGAGACTATTGTTTAGTATGTTATTTATATAAAAGAAAGTTGTACAATGAATTTTGTAGATCCATAAAGAAAGGAAAAAACTTATGATATGTTACGTGATAAAAAAAATAAAAAAAAATAAAAAATGTAGGGAAATTGTTGTATAAATAATATTACTAGTTAAAAAGTTAATTAACACACTAGTATAAAAAAGTTATAATATCAGGAATTTACATTGATTCTTGGAGACAATGACAATTTTGTAATATAAACACAGACATTCTAGATTAGTTGCTAGAAAAAACTTTCTAGATTCGTTTCCCATGTAATTGATTTAGAAAGTATTTTCTTAATTGATTATTTGACAACCGATTCAGAATTTTGATGTCTTTTACAACTTTTAGAGTGTGTTTGGATGAAACAATAATTTAAAATTCTAAAAGAATTTTAAATTCTGAAAATTTTAAATGCTTCAATTTAAATTCTTTTATTTTTAAAATTATGTGTTTGGATACAATCATTAACTTGATTTGAGTAATATCTCCACCCGAAGAATAACAGAAGCTTGTGACCTACCTAAAGTGAAGCCCTCTGCCACGCACACAGAACATTGTTACGATCCGATTCTGAAGATTTCATCATCGTGGATTCAACAATTGCACCCATCATGCTTCGCAGATCCCTCATCTTCATCCTACACTTGTTGTTGTTGTTGTCGTTCGGATATGAGGACGGCCTCATTGGCTGGCGTGATGGTGGTGATGAAGCCGGCGTCAATGCCGGCGGGGCAGTCGATGAGGATGAAGTCGGGGCAGTCCTGTGAACGTGCTTTCAGCGCATCCACGAGCCAGGTAAGGGCCTTACCGCCAAATCCGAGGGGGAGTTTGGAGCGGGGTTTGGAGATGCAGAGGAGTTCGAAGTTGGATCAGCACTTGTCGCGGATGAAGGCTTGGTCGAGGCAGCAGTTGCCATTCAGGACCTCGATCACGGTGTAATTGACGCGATTCTCGAGACCGAGGAGGAGGTCGAGGTTGCGGAGGCCGACGTCGGCATCGATGGTGACCACGAAGAAGCCGAGACGGGCGAGGGAGAGGTCGATTTGACGATGGTGGTGGTCTTGCCCACGCCACCCTTGCCAGAGGTGATGACGGCGACGCAGGGGGTGGAGCCAAAGAGCTCGGGCTTGCGATTCCACTGGAAAGCTTGTGGAGTCGTGGCTTCCGCAAGAGAGAAGAGAGAATTTGAAATTTTATTCTTTCAACTAACTAAAATTCCTTTTAAAATTCTAAAATTTTGAATTTCTTTTACTAAAATATTTAAACAGTTACTTTTAATAAAAAAGAATTTAATTCCCTATAAAAGATACATTACTTAGTTAAATTATCCTATCCAAACACACATTTCTAACAAGAAATTGTAGATTGATTGTTCTATAATTGATGTATTTAATTAAACTATGAACTGAGGAAGAATTCTATTTCGGAACTTCTGTTAGGTAGTTATGAATGATTATTAAATAAATGATAGGTGCACAAGTGACAAATATGAGAGTAAGGTTGAACATTTTTTTTAATTTGCTCCAAGAAATGTTCCTCACTATAATCGAAGATTCAAATTTCCTTGTGAAAAATATTTGAATCAAAGGTGAGTAAGTGTTGCGAAAATAAGAATATATATATATATATATATATATATACATACACTCAAATACGAAACTGGCCGGTTGCAACTAATTAAATTTAACCAAATGGAATTCATATGAAAAAAGCCTTGATCTTATTATAGTCCTGAAACTTGGATGTGATTGTGGGTATATATCCGCAACCGAAAAGAAGGACAATAGCATGAACTGAAAAACTTTGAAGTTCAAATTTAAACACTTCAACATCATGAATCCACATCAAAAAGCCAAACGATAAGGAGGAGTTTTGCAACTTTCTCCCTTTCGATAACTTCACGTTTAATCAAACTTGTGAGTTTAGCTTACTGCGTAACCCTAATCACAAGTACTTCTAGCTACTTCCAATGAAATTTGAAACCACAAGTGGAACTTGCATGCCGACAGTAACATGATTCGATCATCACTTTGGCAAGATCGACCTGGCACTCTAAACACTACTTAACACACGGAGGATCAATATTTAATAAACTTGATTTTTAATTACTGCCAACTGAGTCAATTAGAAACGATGATTCATTTGGCAATTTCAAATTAGAGCAGATTTTATCAAACTGTGTGTGTTGAGTTTTTTTGTTAGCGCCAACTCTCAAACATGTAGAGAAAAAGGAAATAGTTAGGTAATAACAATAACTAATTAACAAAGGAAAAGTTAGAAAAAAAATGGAATATTTTTTTAATGTGTGAAAAAAATGTAATAATAATAATTTGTAACACTTGAAGAACATTCTATCTTGAACTCACAAAGAAGAAAATGTTTAAAGGTTTATATTAATGGTCCTAGTATCCAAGTCTGATTTGACTTTGGCAACTATAATTGGAAAAAAAAAACCTAAGTGGTTGTAATATACACCAGACAATCTCCTAGTAGGTGTTGAATGGACAAAATGAGCAATTGTACAATTCGTTATTGTTATTAATTAAGATTCAAAATTTTTAACTCTTTCGGTCAACATTTTTAAAACAGGAAAAAAGAAACAGAAACAAATTTAAGTGAAGAAAACTGAATCAAACCTACAGAAAAAATGGAAATGGAAGGATACGTAGGTAGGTAGTGAGGAACTACATGGAACCAAGGAAGTCTATTTAATCAAATAGGTTTCATGTGTTGGTTAGTTCGAATAAATGTAAGAATTTTATTTTAGTTTTTGCAATAAAAGTTTTGAAAATGATATTTCTTATAACACGTATCTATACATGTCATATTATATGTCATTTCAAAGTGAATGTTAATGCAACATATGTATATACATGTCATGTTATCACTAAGTAATACATGCATGTCATGATATATATCACTTCAAGATAATCATTACCACACCATATTTATACATACTAAATGATGATAGAAATTATTATATAAAACTAAATTTACAAAAAAAATGATAAAATTTATGTTATAGAAACTAAACATCTATATTTTCAAGGATTAAAAATATATATAAATCCACCAAATATAACTCATCACAACCAAAATGGGTGGGTTGACTTATAATGGTTAAAGATCTATGTTTCCTACTTCGGCTATCATTATTCTATCTGTAAACTTTGGGCTAACACTTGGTAGATTCAATACCGTTAAATGCATTATGCGGCCTTATGATAGCTCAAAGATGAAAGCTCACCTGAGTGCATCTTTACTAATTGAACAAAATGTATAACTCAATATTCTGCTCCCTCAAAAGGAGTTGTGAAAGAAGAATGAACCTTGAGTTTTTGTCCCGTTCTAGCTTATGTCAAAAGCAATCAAACAAATCAAATGAGTGTGACAACCACTAGAGGAAGCAAAAATTTCCAAGGTTCACTTTAATCAATGAAGAGAGCACTTATCAATCTTAGATTGTGAGTATTACGTGTAATCAAAACTAAACCAAACACGTAAGGACAATCCTCTCTCTTTGCTAATGACATGATTTATTAAAAAGCAATGTGACACACATCAACCAATTCTCTTAAATGAGTTGTTTCAAATATCACTATTATACAAAATTACAGAACAAAGAAGGTTATGAAAAAGAAACCTAACAAAAAGGGTTGTTCAGTGATAAGATTTGGTCATTAGAATCACTTATCAAGTAATTGAACTGAAAGGGACCCCAAGTAGAATCATATTGCAGATATGGTTAATGATATCAATATTAACCATGTTACAACCATCACATATTGCATCAACAACAACTATGATTTGTTAATACTGGACAACCTAGAATGCATATTTTGTAACAGTGACCTAATAAGTTAATAATCTAACTAACCCAATGAATTAAAAGATAAATTTAATTATGATTCAAAATTATTCCCAGTTTATGACCAATAGTCAATATTTATTTCATCAAAAGTGTCAAAGTAACAATTCTCAAGGAAGCCCGGATGAAAAGTATAAACTAATTAGAATAACTAAAAGATGGTAAAGCTGCGTACAGTGACAGTCTTCTATACATTCGCATAGTGAGAAGCCTTCTAACATTGAGATATACTAGTTTTATTTTACTATCTTCTTTTAAGAGACACAATAAAGCAATGAATGAACCATAGCAAAATACATAGTTATAACATGTATCCCTGTATCCAAAAATGAGTATATCAACTTAAACAATGGAGAAAAATGCGAACAAATTGTTTAAAAGAATGCCACTGACGGTGTAATGAGACTGTTGCATTGAAAAAAATAATAGTAGTACAAATGAACCCAAGTTGAGACGTCAAATGGAAAGTATTAATACCAGAGTCACAACATCATCTTTAATCTTTAATTCTGAATAACAAAAGCAAACTCCATCGGACCATCAACATATATCATAGACTATGATCTCTTTACAAACTTCCCTAGAGAATGTGAATTGCAGTCGATAATGTCATAATATTGAATATTTTCCATCTTTATATTAATAAAGAAGCCTTGGAGGAAATTCTTACCACAACTTAAATGAATGGAAAATCAGCACCGGTACCATCCTTTGCTGATTAATATGCATTTATAATCTCCCGGTATCCTTTCCGTAATGTTGCCATATGAATGTTGGTGTTTCATGGATCTACAATTTTTAAATATAGTTGTTGAGACTAGTAATTTTTTCTTCTTTGTTTTCCATTGCAGTGATGGTACAAGTGAGTTAATCCACGTGATTTTGAAAGTTGTACAACTGAGTTATTTCAAATTTTCCAAACAAAGTAACGATGAATAAATAGGCTTGAGTTTTATAAGCAAGACCTTCTAAGACATATGGCCAACGACATAAAGGTCTTTTTCTTAACCTTAGGTTTCCATGTTTCTTTATCACATTGAGGATTGAGCAGCCTGCTCATCAAGGGGGAGAAAGGGGTTGAGAAAGGAGAAGAAATAATGAGCATGTTCTCAATCCATATGCATGCAAGGAAGAAGTAAGAATAAGAGATGGAGAGAGATATTAGAGGAGGCAAATATCTAGCTGCAAAACGGAAAGAGTAGACCAATTGATAGATACTTCAAAAACAATCACAAAAAGTAGCTTCTTGCTCAATTGGAATAGAAAATTTTGACATCGATTGAGAATGCAACAGAAAAGCCTACTTACTACTTTAGCCTGAATTACAAAACATATACAACAATGATTTATAAAAACGGCTATAAGGTAGTGAATCCCCCTCCTTCTATTCCCCAAGAACCTATACTCAATAACAAAAATGTACACCTCCCCACTACATTATGTTAGCAACCTAAATAAATAGCAGGGCAATGGAGATGAGAAGATAAATGATTAAAGGTGAAAAATGAAAGAGTAGATATTATGAGTAAATAAGTTAGAAAGCCAAGCAACCAATACAAGATAATGAAGATGACCATCATCAGCATAAAAAATATCCTTCCCAAATTCAGAATCCTTGTCCCCATTGTGTTCAATAACCGTTGCTCTGGTTGTCCACAACTCCTTAATAAAGACTCATATATTCTGCAACTGTGAAAAGGAGATACGGATTACTGAGCCAGAAAGTGTGCTTGCATGCTTGCACACAAGGGCTTCAGTAGCCTGCTCCTCATTCCCAAACTGAACCAGAGCCTGTTTTTTCCCGTTCATCTCAAAGACTTTGCTGTTGACAATGGTTCCATGTTCCTCTACAAGGCTCACAATCTCCTCTTCAGTGATGTCTTGTGGGAGTGTGGACAAATGGATCATCTTTGTTGGGGAGCAGCAGTACCGGTAGTTTTTGGCTGCGTTACGGTTGAAACGATTGAGATTTGAATTGATGTATTCATGTGTGTCAGCACCTTGGGTTATGTTCGGATGCTTGGAGAAGTTGACCTCTAATCGTTTCTCAAACAACATGGCTCCCTACACCTCAAAGGTGAAAAAGTTTATGACCAGCATACAACCAGAAAAGAAGGTATACAAATTAATTCCAACATGCATGCAGTGTAAATGTGCACTCTCACGTTATCTTAATGTAAAATTGCTACCAGTCCAGTACAGAAAATGAAAAATATAGTTCACCATTCTTCTATTTTCTCACAGATGCAATAGAAATCATCAATTAAAATTGAGGTGTAGGTGATTCAAATTTGACAACTTTAAACAATGTCAGCTCATTAGGATATTCAACTATGGTTTTTCAGTGACAGTATATTTAATGCTACCATTTCAAAAACATGGACCAATACCAATGATGTAACAAAATCAGTGCATGTCAAACAACATGAGTAAAATTACAAATGAGAAAAAAGTAGAACCTTCAGAAAAGAAATGTGATTTTGCTCTAACTTTCTTCATTTTCTTTTAAAATTGTACAAAATCACTAAGCAAACTTGTGATGCATTGACAAATATAGACATTGAAATTGTGGAAAAAAGTATTGAAGTAAAAGAATGATATATCACCAAAGACAATAATAACATATATAACAAACAATAATAACTTCTCACTTGAGTAAAGATATCACAGAAATCTAGTATCATAATATAAGAACAGGAAGGTATATCTGAAACACACCTTCAGAAAGTGTACAGCCAATTCTGCTTGAAAACCATCTCCCATCTGAATAAGTGCATGATCTGGTTTATTTCGGAGAAGTTTAATTCTCACAATATTCCCATAAATAGAGAACAGGTTGAATAGTTTATCCTCATCAATTCTCTGAAATAAACAGATTTGAAGCTAAATAAGCTGAGAAAGGGAAAGAATGTTCTAGAAAAAGCCAGACACAGTGCTTACATCAGGATTAAGATTTGATACAAGAACTGTACACCTGTCATTTGTCCCAGTTATTCCAGGAGGTAGACCTCCCCCAAAGGCAGCTGCAATGGCTGCAGCATTTGCCATCTATAATTGAAAAAGTAAGTAACTTGTTTTGTTTTCAGAAAGAAAGCATCTCATTGTCATCCATGTCTGTAATCATTTTACTAAAAATTAAAAGATGAAAAAAACATGTTCAAATTATCATGTCTTTTATCTCAATGGAAAAAATCTCTGTTCAAGAAGCAAAATCCCAACACACAAATTTCTCCCTCTACCAATTAAACCCAAATTTGAAAAGTGAAATCAACTTAAAAACAAAGCTCTAACATATTGTGAGATAAACAAAAATCCCTACAAATTGCTTGGCTTCAACCATACAAACTTTGTATTCTGTAGCTTTATATTTTAGAAAGATCAGTAAAACAAGAGATTAGTCAACACTCATTATGTGTCTAATGCTACTTTCACAAGATACAAAATGAATCATGATAACTTCATATATCGACTGTTCAATAATATCACTTCAACTGGACATGAAAAATACCCACCTGTGGAAATCCAACTGTAAAGAGGAAAAAAGACAATCATCAGTACATTAAAAAATAACACAATGTGACAACCAAACCAAACCTACCAAAGCAGTTAAAAATATTTAGCACCTGCCCTGGCTCCAGAACCTTGAGCAGCATACATATTTCCTGCATCACCATATCCAGGCTGTTGATGAAAGGAAAAATACATATATTAGAATGGACTTCACAAAGATCAACAGATTTGATTCGTAAATAGATAAATAAAGAACCAACAGAACATACTTGTGAAGGTCTTCCTTTCTGCTCTGTAGGGAGATTTGGGTTTGTGAAGTCCCTGTGAAAGATGAAATAAAGTCAGCAACAATGTGATAAACAAGATGTCAAAAAGAGATCAACAAGCAAACAAAAAAAGAAACACAAGAACTGACAGAATCACCTTGAACGGTCATTATTGTAGTTCACTTGTAATTCATCAAGGCTGCAAATTAAGATGAATTAAATGTCCATACAATAAGTTAAAGTAAAAAATAAAAACAAATAGAAAATGAAAAGACAGTTTTTTTTTGTTTGGGGGGGGGACAAGTGGGCTCAGCATAAGTTCTATAAACCCACAAGCCAATACACAATGAATTTGCTTAAATAAATTGTAACATACTTTGAGAACTGAATGTCCAGCTGACAGCAACCATCATAAATATTGCGTCCCTAGAAATTTCCAAAAGTTCAATCACCATTCAGACACAATATCAGAATTAACAAGGCAAGTAAAGCCTGAAAGGAATGTTAAACAACCTGAAGTGTACTTCTTGCCGCAACAGCACTCTGACGTGATTGATACTGGATGAGAGCCTGAAAGCCTACAAAGTTTGCAAATACATGATAAAACAATTAGTGGAACATACAATACACTAACTATAAAAACAAAAATCAAATATAACAATATTTTTTGCCATAAAAGTTTTATTAACAATCCTCATAACTGATTACAGGGCAGGGGCATATGCATTTTGCAATGTAAATATAAATAGGAAAAGAATGTTAGTTAGTCATCTACTGTTAGTTAGGATTTTATAGCTATTAAGTAGCTGCCTATAAATAAAGCATGGCTGTTATAATTTAGATAGACTGGAATAATGATAATAGAAGTGCAGTGCTCAGTTCTTTGATCTCTCTGTTTCTCTCATTTGTCATCTTCTGATCTCTGTATCTCTCTTTTGTTCTTCTTCCCTCTCTTTCTCACCTAAATCCCATATCGCTGGTATCTACTACTATCTACAGCCTACCTGTCCTCAGCCACCAAACCAGAATTTTTTCACCCATGGGCACAGAAAAACGATCACATAGATGATGTGCAAAATAGAAGAATGCTTAGTTCAAACTGAGCAGAGGCTTGCAAAGGTTGATACACCATTAGACATGGCAGAGGGCATTTCAAATCAGCTTCAACGGCTAATGAATGAAAGGGATGATGCCTCTAACAATTTTGAATATGGTCACAAAGGAGGGGGCCATCATACACACCAAGAAAATCACATGCATTTGCAACAACATGGCACCTTGGCAGAATTTAATGATGAATTTGATGCAACTTCCTGTAAACTTTGCTCCTCTGAAGAATACCTTGTTGGTGCTTATATGGCTGGTTTTCAGGAAGAATACACTACCCCAGTCCATTTTATTCAAGCAAAGAACCATGAGAGAAGCTCACAGCTTGGCACATATGCAAAAAACCATGCTGCAACGGTAGGCTACGAGGAAAATGTCAACCAAGAACATGGCTTCTGGGTGTGCTAGCACAACAGCAAGTACACAAGATAAGTGAAAGTTCAGCAAGAACGCGGTAGTGGGTAGTAGGTCCCAGCCAAAAGAGAAGTTAGCAGCAGGGATAGCCAAGAATATTCCTTTTTCCCCCAAGAATTCTTCAAAAACATTGAAAGCTTTAACTTCAGAAAAAGAAGCCAATCATAGAGCCCAGTATTTTTGTTTACTGACATGGCAAATATACTCTTTGGGTCATCAATTATCTTATATGAGTAAGTATGCCCATTCTGTTGCCCTTTTGCATCCATATACAACAGCAACACTTGCTCAACACTGCATCGATCAGATCTTCAGATTTCATGGAGCACTAGTTGAGATAATTAGTGATAGGGATCCTGTTTCTGTAAGTAATTTTTGGAAGGAGTTCTTTGATCACTCTGTTTTTCTCATCTCTTTCAATCCTTTCTATTCTGTTTTTCCCTCTTTCCTTCTTTCTATTTCTTTCTCTTTCCCACCTAAACCCTATATCACATACTCACATTATGCATTGAAAATGGAGAAGCATTCCACTACACATTAAAAAACCAGAGCCATTAAAAATTCATTAAATTTAAAGAACCTTGTTCTACTACTATTTTCCCATTTACACACAACAATAACCAAGTTTTATCCTATTATGGGGGTTGGTTACATGGATCAATAGACAACACCATTGGGTACTTTCAACACAAAACTTTCGGAAAAATATTTTGCTATTTAAATACAACATATATATATATATATATATATATATATATATATATATATATTTGCATATTAAAAAAACACTGCATGACAAAAATATAACCTCAAGCTACCTAGTTAAAGTCTAGGAACACAAAAATGTTAATAGGGATGGAAAGAAGAGAAAGGGAGAAATCTGAGAGAATCTGACCAGCTGACTTCTGAAATGTTACAATCTTTTCCACAGATCCATGGGGAGAAAATACTTGATACAGCACATCCACTGTCATAGGATACAGCATGTGATGAACTGTGACTAAGAGAATTCGGTTTGGCTGTGCATCCAGAGTTCCCGACAGCAGGACAGCATAGAGAAAGTGAAGAGATAGAGAGAAAGGAGAATAAATAGAGAAGTACATGATAAAGAGAAAAAAGGAAAGTACAGAATATAACAATTTAACACACTGACCCCACTGAAATGGGACAGTCCAAGAAAACAATACAAAGATATGGAGAGGAATATCATACAAAAAAGGAAAAAATACAAATACCAGAAAGAAAAAGGTCAATCATTTCTCTCTGCTTTTGTAAGCAACTGACAAGATAAAGCATACAGTTTTCAATCCAAAAGGTAAACACAAAAAAGGCCAACCTCATCTCCTCGTCCTTGACTTTGCTCCATTGTTGTTAATTCCTGATGTGAGGAAAATTGAACATAAACATTCCTCCCCCTAGAACAAAGCAAAAAGATAATTATATAGTTAAGGAATCTTAATATCAAAGGGAATAAATGCAGCATTACAAATATCCAAATTTGAAACCAAAAATCAAATTATCAAAACTATAGTCAATGCAATCATGTACCCCCTTGAAAGACAGAAATAAACAAGCCATTTGTACCTTATGCTTGGCTGAACATTTGCATAAAATTGTAAGGCATTAACTGCAGAAGGAACATCTTGCATTTGGATAAGAGCCTGCAAGTATGGCACAGATTTTACCAAAAAACTGAAATGAAATGAAATAACCTTAAGATTCTAATGGAAACAATTAGTCTAGTTTAAAGGCATGAAAAAAAAAACCTGATTTTTTGCACGCAGCATGACAAGCTTTGTTATGACTCCAAAAGGCTGAAACAGCTGAAGTAAATCATTCTGCAATCAAAAGAGGAAAAGATTATTAATCTTTCAAGAACTAGTGAAAGTAAAACTCTACTTGTAAAGGAAGCACTATTCATTCTCTGCTAAGACAATAAATACTAAGTTCTACAACTATGAATAGAAATGCTCATTTCAACTCCACTAAGACAAGATTGCCCTGAAGCTTCTATGATCTATGATATACTCTCTTTGTGTGTACATGTGCATGTGTTATTAGAGCCAACAAAAAAGGGTTGTGATCAATAACTAAAAATAAAAAATGGAAAATGTAGAACCATTTACAAAAAGTTTCAAAAAAATGATATTTCCTGAAAAATAGAAACAGTTTTTGAAAAACTAAAAACAGTTTTTGAAAAATAGAAACCAAACACACCATTGGTTACCACTCTCTATTCATTCACCCTTTTGATCAATGCATAGTTCTCATCACGTGAAAACAAAGCTAATGGTATGTTTGCTAGGAGGGAAAGAAATAAGATGGATGGAAATAGGTAAGAAATAAAGTGAATTTTAGAGGTGTTTGTTTTGAGAGAATAGATAGGGAAAAAAATAAATAATCTATAGATATTAGATTATCGATTTTCTTTTTTACATGGATTATTTTTTAGTGATACTTTTCTAGAGGTTTTAAACTGCCAGAAAACATGGAAAGCTGCCCAAAAATGTAGTTGGTCACGCAATTTTTGGTGGTTTCTGACCGCTACAAATAAATTATCACAATGTCATACACAGCCTTTCACTGTTCATTTCCAACCCACAGCAGATTTGTGAAGAAATAAAAATGTTGGGGTATGCATGCCTTTTAATTTTTATCCTACCCTATTTCCACTCTACCAAACATACCCCAAAACTTATCTCTCCTCTATTTCCTCGCCCTCCTCCTTATTTTCCTTCTATTTCATCGCTACGAAACACGCTGTAAAGCAATTGAGTCATTGCTTAGTATAGCAATGACATGATCATAATACCAAAACAAAACCGCTGCAAAGCAACAAAGAAAACACCCAACAACACACACAGAGAGAGAAGGTACTTCAGATATTTCGTGCCCCACATTTCGAACGTGAATGACCTTGGAAGGTTCAGTCATTGCAAATTAACCTGTAAAAACCAGAAAATAAAAATAATGATGGCAATGATGATGAACCAACCACTTCAGCTATTTCTTTTTACTTGTTCAAATTATGGATAGCATCACATCAAATAACCCCAATAGTTCTCTAGTTTGAATCAGTCTAAAACAAAAAGCAAGCAACTGGAGAAAAATTTCGCAAATCCAACTGGAGAAAACTGAATAACAACTAAATAAAGCTAAAAAGTTATCCTATTCCAATTTTTCAAAAAACCCAATTGGACTAAATCACAATCGATATTCGATGCCAATAAATCATAATGCAAAGAATCGTGAGGCTTCACGGTCGAAGCACATACACGAAAGAAGGTGAAAAAAATGAAACTTTTATCTCACACTCAATCAAACTCGAACGAAACTCGAATAGCCCAATTGGAGACCTGAATCAAGGGACAAAAAGCAGTGAAGAAAATCTCAGAGAAGAAAAAGGGTATGTCCAAATTCCAGCTCAGAGCCATAAAGTTGCAGCAAATCGTGACATCTCAGCAAACCAAACACACAGCACGTTCCTTCGTTCAAAACGGAGAAGCAAAGAGAGAGAGAGAGAGAAATAACTTGCCTGAAAGAGGGTGACACGGAAAGAGAAAAAGGATGAGAGAGTTAAAGAGGAGTGGCACGCATGATGTGGTGAATCGTTACTAGGTCATGTTATAAAACTCCCTTCCCTTGGAGCATTTTACAAGAGAGAGAACCTTAATTGAATTTAAGGTTCCAAGTGTGAAGATTTGCTCGCGCTTTTTTGGTCTCTCATCACACCGCTACCAAAACTTATCCATCTGTTCTTTGAGTTGGCATTTCATGCCTATTTGCCCTACCAAACCAAAATATTCATTTTCTTCCTTTCATATGTCCACATCTGTTTTCTTTTTCATATAAATTAGTAATTCGGTATTAGATATCAAAGTGAATTATAAATGTATATTAATAGCTAACGTTTTAGGAGTTAAAACATTGGTTTAACGGTTGAATAACAAATGAAAAATCTTTGATTTAAATCTCTTTCACTAATAAAAAAATTAATAAGTAATATTTACCGGGAAAAAAAAAACAAAAAACTAGTAAATTAACCTGTGTCTATATCAATTATATTTGTGGATTATATTTCTGAGTTTAATTTGTAAGCATTATTGTGTAAAAGATCATATTGATTGAACATATTATATAAGAATTATAAATTTCTTGATATATGTATTCAATTTCTGCTAATCAAACAAATGTATTCATGAGTATATTATGTTTTCAATTAATAAAAAATAAAAATAATATTTGGAATAACTTTAAATTAGTTATTGTAAAAAAAATAATACAATTATCGTATCTGATTTTTTTATCATGTGACGGTATACAAATTATTTATGTTGTTAATGTGTGTATTATTTGTTTTTATATTTTTATTTTATAATGTAAAATATATTAGATTATGAGTTTAGAGCTTGAAGGGGTACGGTATATGATAATTGTCTCAACATGTTTAATAAACTTAAGCAAAATCTAGTCCGCGGTCTGGACTTCAAATTATAGTTTAAACAATAGCAACATTTTTCTGCTAAAAGCAACATTTTTGTTCTTTTGCAGTATATAATCCCACTTACATATGTAATGTCAAAAGCATTTTCGTAATTCGATGTTACAATATTGTTTTAATATTATATTGCTGCACATCAGTAGTTTTTATTAAACATATACCATGAAAACATTATTAAAACTGTTATTTAAGATTATTCAAAACAAAGTCTTAAATTTTTATCCAATTACACATTAAATGAGGAAATTTACACATATTCGAAATTCAAATATCAATACAGATTGCACAGACTTGCATATCCTCCGATTAATATGAACCACACATTCAGAGAGTGGAACTAAGTATGGGACTAT
The DNA here is from genome assembly GCF_000004515.6 of Glycine max. NCBI lineage: Eukaryota > Viridiplantae > Streptophyta > Magnoliopsida > Fabales > Fabaceae > Glycine > Glycine max. The sequence continues at coordinate 40,580,489 of NC_038256.2, read as the reverse complement.
AGGGGTGTGCAGCTCACCCGGCCCAACCCATAACCCAAAAAACCGAAGAAAAAAATGTATTTTGGGTCAGTTCGGGTGGGTAGACGGTAACGACGAGTTACAAACACAGTCGGGTTCTAATTGTATTTTTAGAATCGTCGGTAACCAAACCCGATCGTGTTTGTGTGCTGAACATAAACTTTGGAGTTATTAGTTATCACTTGGGCTCATTGTGTTTGTTCTCAAAGCCCAACTGAAATGAAATTCACATACACAATTCTTAATCCTAACATTCTTTCTATGACCTATGCCGCCTCTCACTCCATCTCCAATAAGGTCAAAGTCGCAGAAATCGTTGTCTCAGTCGAAAAACACAACTCATACCCACCCGACCAAACCGAAGGACATCTCGGTCGGAAACAGGACTGTGAAATGCAACCGACAGATTGGATCTAAACGGGCTTTACGGCCACACCTTATGGAGCCATGCGCATCCAATGCCTAAATTACTGGATTAAGTATAACACACTATGCGGTGATTAATATATTAAAAGTTTAAATCAATATCACATTCCTCAATTTCATAAAAAGATTTAAACCCCTTACATAATGGAATAGTTTTGCATTATTAAATTTTGTTGCTTTATTTAATTTTAAAAACGACTCAAATGACTTTCATATTTCTCCTGCTTCATGGTTTTATTTTAAAGCACCATCATCCTTTAAAGCATGGAATGAAACTATCATGAAACCAACTATTATGTCATTTTCTTAATCCTTCAGTCTAGGCCTCAATCCAAAGTATGGCCGATCATTCAGAATGCCACCAGCAGTAACCAATCTTTAAGCCAAACTATCAAGAAACCCACTATCATGTCGATCATGAATTTTGTTTCAAAAGATTAAATAATTTCGCAAATTCCTTCAACACTGAAAATATAGATAAAATCAAACAATTTGGAATTTTTTAAAAGATCAGTCTCAACAAAAGTTTGGCCAACTTAAGGGGGGAAAAAACTCACTACTCACTCGGGGATCCATAATGTCAAAACAGAAAACACTACAATATGTTTATAAGATATGGTAACCGAATAGAAATCCAGCATTTCCATCCAATTAACAAAATTATGCTTTGAGGCGTCCAAAGAACTTCTGCTTCTCCTGTGTGGTCTGGAAGCGACCATGCCCAAACTTTGAAGAGGTGTCGATAAACTTGAGCTTGATCTCCTCCAGAGCAACACGAGAAGTCTGCTTAAGGAGGGATTGGCGCAATGTAATAACCCTTTTCTTGGGACCAACGCAGCATCCCTTGACCATGATATAATCATCCTTAACAACACCATAGTGAGGGAAACCACCTATTGGGGTAATGTCTTTCTCGGTCCTGAATCAGAAAACAAGTAGAGGGGTTAGTTTGACTTACAAACAAAATACTTCCTGCTAAATTTATTGCACAAAACCATAATCAACAAAACACTTACCTATCAAACTCAGTAAGAGCAGAGTGAGATTCATCTCCAGCTTTGCCAAGCTTGTAAACCTTCTTGTTCAACTCTGTTCGGTGGTGGTATCCATTCTGACCAGCCCTGGCAACAGTGAATGAAACTCTTGCAGGATGCCAGGCACCAATACAAGCAACCTTCCTCAAGCCTCTGTGAGTCTTACGGGGAAGGCGGGTAACACCCCAACGAGTGACAACACCCTCATAACCCTTACCCTTGGTCACACCAATGATGTCAATCATCTCATCCTTCTGGAACACGGCATCAATAGGAACCTGTTTCTCAAAGAAACTGTATGCAAAGTCCACCTTCTGTGCAATAGTACCACCATTAACCTGAATTTCCATGATATGGGCTTTCTTCTGCTTCAACCCTTTCATTTTCCTGATCTGTAAGATTTAAGCCAGACAGGCTATTAGGAATATATCTAAATCATGTGATAACTGGAAGGACTCTGAATTTGGAATTTGACAAACACAAAATAGAAGGAACAGGTATTAAATTTCTATAAAATTTCAATCCGATGTAATGGCCAAAAAGAAAAATAGCATAGGTAATAAATGCCATCCTGAATCTTTCTCAACATTCAAACAGGACAAAATGAAAGACACAAATGGGAGTCAGAAATCTCGTGTGGAAAGCGCCACTCATAGCACCTAATTCTATGGTGCTGTGTTAGCACAGGAATTTCATCATTCTCATGTCATGAAAGGCAAAATAATCCCATAAAAAGGATAAATGCTTGGGAAGATAGTGCTAAACATATATATATATATATATAACAACCATTATATAAAATGAAGCAAGGAAAACAAAGAAAAGCATGCAATCACATTAATGTGGTCTTAATACCTGGGTGTGAGCCAAAACACGAACCACAGTAGCATACTTCTTCAGTTTCTCCAGCTGTGCCTCAATGTTTTTCTTTCCCTCCTCAGTTTCATACTGCTTTGAGTACTTGGTGAAGGCCTTCTTCTTGGACTTGCACCAGTTCTTATAAAACCTACGTTTCAGTTCCTCACTCAAGTGCTGAGCCCATACAGTGTTCAATGTTCGGAGACCACGGGGAGTTTTCACATAACCCACAACACCAACAATAACCATTGGAGGGGTCTCAATAATTGTAACAGGCTCACATGTTTCCTTCTTGTGAAGCTCTGATATAGAAAATATTATATAGTTAGATAGATAAAGGATAGTATATAATAAGAGAACGTTACATGTAAACAGTTAAAGAATGCAATACATCATTAGCTTTATAAAATTAAAAACCAACATTCCTTGAAAACACGCATTTTAATATTGTCAAATACATTGAAAACAGTTTTACTTGAGTGAGACAATTCTGCAAAGGAAATCCAGGAATGGACTGTGTAATTCAAAATACTAGAAATCTCAATAATTTGTGGGAAAACGCTATCACAAATTTTCTATATCAAATAAATAAATGATTTCCACATTTAAAAATCTAGGAAACAGTTCGGTAAAAAAATTGAGAAAATAAATCAAACCAGTAACAGTCCCGCTACTGATTATCAAATAAGAAGATAGTAAAACACATGGTTGACAGCATTATATACATCAACTTCAATTAGCAAAAGAGTAATGGTTCTCACTTGATCCTGGCTTCTCGACCTCTCTAACAATGTGAGTCATACCAGCCTTGTAACCCAAGAATGCAGTGAGCTTGGGTGCCTTGGATGGGTCATCCTTGGGGAATGCCTTCACTGCACGAGTAATAGAAAATACAAAGTAACTGAGTTATAACTGACATAACAGTCCATTAAGAAAAACATTTTTCATTAAAAAAACAAATATTAAAGTTCTTAAATTAATGTTATTAAACCCCATAATCACAACAACCATCAACACTCTGGGTTTACGACAATCTTAATAGGCAGTGTCTAAGTCGACTATCATTAGATCAGATCGGCATACTCATGTTTAACACAACAGCATCTTGTTTTACTTTAGAAATTCACAACAGCAATTATGTTAATTGAAAGAACATAAGACAAAAAAGAATTACCTTTTCCCCTGTGACGAGCAGCACGCTTCCTGGGGAGAAATCCCAGTGACCCGTGCCTTGGGTGCTCGAACTTCCTGTGAGACATCCTTATTCTCCTCCTTTAAAAACAAAAATAAGTAATGAAGACTAGTGGCAGGTGATAAATTTAACACCACAAAAATGAGGAAACAAATCGTCGTTAATATTGTGACTACTATCGCCTTCGGATTCGGAAATTTGTGACAACGAAAACAGACATGAAACTGGATCGAAAACAACATCGTTTTTCCTACGAATCTCGAAATGAAAATGAAGAAGACAAAACAAATAGCTCAACGCAGAAAAATAGAATGCTGGAGAGGTGAAGATGAGAGAACCTGAGGCTGCTGCGGCTAGTGAAAGTCCCGAATGAAGGCACTTAACTAAAACCCTACCTAGTTTCTGGCTTTTATAGGAGCACCCCTTTTGTTATATTTATTTTATGGGCTAGGTTTTTATGGGCTTCCGTTCTGATTTTTATAAAAGCCCACCTTGAGTCAAGCAATGGGCCACATTGTGGGAAAAAAAATAATGGAGAAATATCTAAGCCACCAATCGGGAAAGTCTTAAACAAATGGTTACTTCGTGCCGAAATAAACATTAACTTATTATTTTCATTCCATTTTTATGTTAACTTCACATCCACTTTATTTTTTTAATTTAATGAAAATTTCCTATTCTACATACCCCTCTTCCTCACACCACATGTTCCTGCCTTCTATTAGTATTAGTAAATATATTTACACTATTATTTTAAATATATTGTTGTAATGTAAAAATTAATTTGTACTATTTTAAATATTATAGTACTAATAAAAATATTATGTTTTCCTAATATCGCTAATCTGGGCCAACAATTACAGGTCTTCCTTGGTAGTTTCTTCGCAACAGGGGCATCATATCCATAGAGTGCTTGCCTTCTAAAGACACACTCAATTCTCACATATATTGATCCTTGGATGTCATCTAAACCTTTCATATTTATCTATAAATATAGTGAAACATAGATTAGTCTTTCCTTCAAAGCACAATAAAGTATATGCAAGCATAAATCTACTACACTTTTATTCTTACATCAAAGAATACAACATTTCTATTTGAGTATCTATCGTGACGATCAATCCCATCAAATCTTTGAGGAAATTGTACGTAGCATATTTTTTCACCTGATGTAGGATCCATCATGAAGCACATGGCTTCTCGGATTGCTTTGTTGTTGTTTATGTATTGATCACAATCGACATTGAGTAATTAAGGAGCATTTGATATGACTGCTGAGACTCGCACCTTGACAATTAATCAACCAAAACATCATAAAAAATGGTCAATAAAATGGAAAGACACAAGAAATATTAGAAGTTTATGTAAGCAAGAGGAAAGAGACTCTACCAAGGCATTCATAGCACTAGCTTTTTTACGGTGTTTAAATCCTGGTCTTTTCTCATGTGACACATAGGTAGATCGCGCTTCATTGATATTTGATGTTTGGTCAGTTGTTTCTTTTGAACACCTTTTGTTTTCACCTTTTCTGAAAGAGCACACATAGAATTTAAATCAGGGTATGTAATTTCCCAAAGTTTACTCTTTAGAGTCACTTTGTCACATACATTAAGCTCTTCAAATCACTTGGATATGATTTTCCATCTCTTTTATTATGTTTTCGGGCTCAGATAAACATTGATCTGTAAAATTTAATCTCCGCCAAAACGTATGGATTATGTCAAGTGGTATGGTACCAACAACATATCTAGCTAGCTCACATGCACATAGAAGACCATGAGTAGTTCTCATTATACATCCGTAACAATAACTGTTTTTGCCAACATAATTTACACACTCAAACTCAATAGCAATATGATTTAAAGTATACCTTAATACCATGTCAAATAGTTTCTTGTATAAGGTAACTTTAAAAACATGTTCAACCACATGTGTATTTGTCTCAAAATATGTCTTAATTTCAATGTGTTGTAGCGTGATCATATTATTCGTGACTTCCCAAACACTACATAGGTCTCCAAGGTTATTCTGTAACAATCTCTTTAAGGCTCAATGAGCAGACTCAACCCTGCATTTGAAATACACAAACAAATAAACAAAAACAATTATTTTTATCCATTAGACCCTAAACCCTAACACTAAAATATATTTATAATTTTCATACTCATTAGTTGTTATGTTTTCTAGATTCATCACTTTATTCGTCCAGACTTTAACAAATATTTTTTTGTGGGGAATCAATCATGTTTGCTTCACATAGTCAACAAACATTGGTCATGGTCAACAAGCAATTTCAAACTTCATAAGGCAATCATCGAACTCTTGCTCAGAAGGACAATCCACCAAACTCTCCCAGACTTTCATGACATAATCCCATACATTTTTTTGACCGACAAAGGTTTTACATTTTGCCTTCACATTTTTATTAATGTGAAATTGACACAACAAATTGGTTGACTCAAGGAAAATAGTTTTCACTACATTCATCAATATTAAATCTCTGTCGGTAACAATAACTTCAGGGAGTGCATCACATCTTAGAAAAATACCTTGAAACCATTCTAGAGCTCAAACAAGTTTAGACGTTCTCCCCCCAAATATGCAAATGCAGTTGAAAATGCCATCACTATTGGTGTCACACCAACAATGTTAAGTAACGACAACCTATATTTGTTTGTTTTGTAGGTACTATTTATGGGAAATAGTAAATTACAAGCATTGGTTAATTTGACTGCATCAGGATGACTCCAAAATATATCACATACAACATCTTCATCCTTTAATTTATGCCAATGAATATACTGATCTCGTTCAAGAAACTTCATTAGTTGTTGCATTTCAGTATTACTGTCTTTTATAGAAGAATGATATGCATATCTTGCATTGTATATTTGTTTCATTGTTGTACAACTGTTGACATTGTGCTCCTTCAATGTTAGAAGAATATTTTTTGGTTTCACCATTGACTTTATCATATTACCAATAATAATCTTCTCATCCTTAGTCAGTCGACCAATGTTCGCTCCTCTGCGATGCTAATCGGCAAGTGCACCGAGTCGCACAAGTAATATAAAACGATAAGAACCGAGTATTGAATCCACAGGGAACTTGTTTCACTCAAAAAATATATGTTCAATAAGCAAACATTTGTACACCATTAAAAGCAAAATAAATGTCAAGTTGGATTGTTGTGTGAAAATCTAGTCAAATATAAACTAAAATATTTAGAGATTGAGAAGTAAAATAGTCAAGTAAAAAGCGTTGGGTCGTTCTACTGAATCTACTTTGATGTTGCTATGTATTTTTCTCTATTTAACATTATATTAGTGTTCTTATGCTGAAAAATTATCAAAACCAAGATCCCTTGAGTGAATGGGCCTAACTCTATTTAAACATCGTCTTTAATCCCTCAACAAACTTAGTTAAAACGAGTTGCATTAATAAAGACTAAATCACTACATTCCATTCCTATACATACAGTTTTCTAGCTTGCTTTATCAAGTTCTAAGGCTTTAAAGCACTTCCCAGTGCTAAAAATCCTAACTATACATACAAATGGTTGATCAAGTCACAAGCATGTAAAAATAATCATAGATAGAAGCAATGAACACATAAAAACAACATTAAATAGATAGTAAAAGAGTGTTACATCAAAGGTTTAGCCTTCCATTACAAGTAATGAACTTTCAACACAAATGATAGATTTTGAGTAAAGAAAATGGCTAAGAATGGTTGAGGATGTCTCCTCCAACCTCTAGAATCCTAATTTCACTCCTCTAACCTAAACTCTATTGGAGGCTTTGTTTTTGTCGCTCTAGCTTCTCCCTTGACTCTGTTTTTTGACTCCTCTTTTGTTTTACGCCAACTTCAGTGTTTTAAAGGTTCCTTGACATTTCAGATTCTGAAGGCTCGTTTAACGAGATTGGCTCGCTAAGCGCGAGTTAATGAAATTTGGCTCAGCGAGAAAAGACAAATGACTCGTTGGGCGAACACATCTTTGACTGATCCTCTTCTAGAGTTTTTCGGCACGTTAAGCGAGTTGTGTGCCTCGCTTAGCGGATGTTACTCGCTAAGCGCATATGCCTCGCTTAGCGAGACACTAGCTGCTTGAACCTTCTCTTCTTTTAGCCTGAAATTGAAGTGGTTTCAATATTAATTCACAAAATGAGAGTATCCACTATATAAAATCAAATTAAACATGAGAATATGTACAATTCAGACAAAAAGAACCATAAATTGAAAGAAAGATGCTAGTTTCATGTAACTATTCAATACAAAAGTTAGTCGTAAATAACGACTAACAACCAACATATGGATGTCCAACTAATGACCTAGTCAATGCATGATTATGACTCTCACATATTAACCTTAGCATCCATCTTTCACCTCCCACCACTGGTTTTGTTCACAACTTAAAGGAGCACCCACATTTTTTACTACCAGTAAATGTTCATACTAAATCTTTCTTGGCCCTATATTTTCAACTCCTTTCACAACCAATTAAAATAAATGAGGCCCTTTCTTTATTTTCAGTATCTGTGTCTAACCTCATAATCATCGCCACAAAACTAATATCACACGCAACAAAGCGAACCCAATACAAAACATCATCACAGGTAACAAGCACCTACAAAAGGGACAATATATGTTTATTATTCAATGGACATTCATTTACTTACTTTAACAACAACAAAAAACAAAATCATATCAATACCTGAGAAGTATTGAAGATATCAAAACAATCAATATTTTGAAACACACCAGGTTCGTCTCCATTTTCTTCATTCGTATTAACTTCTTCTGACATTATGTTGTCATACATTCACTGATCTTCGTCCATTTTAACAAAACATTCAAAAAAATTCAATGACAGACAAACAAACAACCCTTAACAACACCATACATTTACTATCACACAATTTTTTTTTATTTTTTTTACTACATTTAATAATATAATATATTAAAATTGATAAACACATATATTAAAATTTAGACTTGTATAAACTAATATATGACACAATTTTATTATTGCACAAAGTAGTTAAAGTAATATTATAAAGGTTTAATTACTAGTATGATCCTTGCTACAAAAAAAAAAAATATCAACTTTTTTTATTACCTTTGAGTCCTTGCTAAAAAAATATATAAAAAATAACTACCTACAAATTAGTTATAAAATATCAACTTTTTTTTATTACGAATTATGTTGCGATAAATTATTTATAAATTACTTACTAATATTTTTGTAGTTAATTGTAATTCATAAAATTAATCATATTTTGATTAATAGGACAAAAAAGGAAACAAAATATAAACTATAGGATTAAAAAGATCTCTTTCAAATTATAAGGAATAAAAGATAACTAAAATACAAATTACAAAGACTAAAAAAATACTTTTAAAATAAAATAAAGATGTAAATTATTTTAAAATAAATACCTCTTTCAAACTATAAAAACTAAAAGGTTCAAATTATGAAATTATACATATTTAAACATATTATAAATAATATAACTAATTATATTAAAAAACAATAAAATAAAATTTTATTTTTATTTTTTAAAAAATTTGGTTATACGAATTGACAATCCATATAACACTTATGGATTAACAATCCGTATGAAACTTACAGTTTGTCAATTCGTATGAATTATACGAAATGCCAATTTGTAAGAAACAACAAATTACTAATTCGTAAGTTTTATTTGAATTGTCAATCCGTCAGTTTTATACGGATTGGGAATCCATATAAAACTAGATCGAAACTCCCAAAGAAAAAATTATCTTATCTCTGCCTTTAATCGTCACACCAACTACCACCACAACCACCACTTGCCAACGAACCATCATAACCAATGCGCTTCGACCAAAACGGACACAACAACAAAGGACCAGCTCTCACAACAATGAATGCGAAGAAAAGAATGAATGGTGCGTGAAGAAGAAAAATGAACAAGTTAGCAAGATTAGTTTGGGAATTTACAAAAAATTGTTGGGTGCACAAGAACTTTATTGGGTGCAGGAAGAATGTCCCAAAAATTGAGTGTCATTGTTTTATGTAAGTTTTTGTTGATCCATGTCTTGTGGTTTTGGGCTGGGCACTGCTACACAAGAAGTTGGGTCGAGGCATTGGGTCTTGAAGTTGGGTCGAGGCATTGGGTCTTGTTTTCAGTGTTTGTTCTTCTATGATCTTTTGGACAAATAAAAAAAAAAAAGTTAACCACCGAGTATGACTAATGAAGCTACTGTCATTATTGCCAAAGCACATTAGAAACAAAACGATTTAACAAATTGTTTAGTATTATGATTTATGAATATGAATGAAATAGCCATTACTTAGTACTTAGTGAGCCGTTTTGAGTCTTTTCTGTTTCTTGACCTTTCTTTGCACCAATTCTTAATTCACATTTAGCCATTAATATTTTAGATAGATGATTTTGTTCTTTTACACTGACGACTCTTATATATATATATATAAGGCCAATCTGCATATGCATATGCATATTCTATAAGAAATGGCTTCAACTCACAAGGTCTTTGCTGTGACAATTCTTCTTCTTGCTGTGAACATGGCTTCACCATCATCATCATCATCATCATCCAATACGAGCCTTGTTGCACGGTTGAAGCTTGATGGTGAGTCATCAAATTGCTGGGACTCGTTGTTTGAGCTGCAAGCATGCACTGGAGAGGTCATAACCTTCTTCCTTAATGGTGAGACATATTTGGGCCCAAGTTGCTGCCAGGCAATAAGGATTGTGGGCCATGATTGTTGGCCCGACATGATTGCCTCACTGGGCTTCACCACTGAAGAGGGTGATGTTCTTCAGGGCTATTGTGACTCTGAAAAAGAACAACTCCATTCTCCTCCGTCTCCCACGTCACCAACCACTGTTGTTCATGATTTTGATGATGCAACCACCAAAGTGCTGCTTCCTTAATTAATGAGTAGAGCTACTCTTGTGCCTTGGTTTGGACTTTGGTCAATAAAACATATGTACATGAAAAAAGAATGGGATACTTCAATTGTCTTCTTTGATAATAAAAAAATTTAAAATATATTTTTGATCTGAAAATCTGTAGTCTTTTTGTTGTGAGTATTTCAAAAGTTTTAGTGTTCGATCACTGTTTCACATTGAATAAATGAGAAGTAAAAAAAATTAAGAGAAGTATTAAAAATGATTTTATTTTTTAATTAAATAAATAAATCATCTTTTCTATGTTTTTTTCTGATACGTCTAGACTTGATCTGACACTATTAATTTGATTGGATCTATTGGTGTTTTTTTTTCCTTAGTCAAATATTGTCTATTATGATATACAACCTGATTGTCTCACCTAATTAACTTTTCCTCAATCTCCAATTCTCCTCTACACTATTAAAATCCATGACAGTGTTATCACTCACCACACGCTACATACATGTATAAACATTGGTTGGTGTTGATGGAGAAGGCTTAGAAGTTAAAACATAAGAATAAAATATACAAGTGATCCTTCACTTACTTTTTGTTTTTAAATTGGTGATCATTTTTTTTAGGTATCTTAATTTTTGAACATTCTAAAATAGTCTTCTTACTCATTTAATTCATGACACGCTAATTTTTTTTGAAAATATGAAAGGTTTAACAAGTCACACGCTAATCACTCTGCATGATATAATAATCACAACAGAAGTGTATATATTTAGTTTATTATTGAAACTGATATTCTATTTAGGCTGTTGTTATCTAATCTAATTAACAAAACATAATATTTAATTAAAATTGTTCTATTAAAAAAGAAAAATTCATTAAAACAATAGAAAATAGAAAATTTTCAAATATTATTTTCACAAAAATAATTTATCGCCACACCTTTCCCACAAGTTCTTTTAACAGTTTTACATTTCATAGTTTTGAAAACTACTTGCATAAGCATAAAGAACCAAGCAAGCTGCTCCCAATATATATAAGTAAATATGTGCAATTGAATTTTTATCTGTCAGATGCTTTAGAAACTGGGATGACATCAGAGCTCCCCCACCATATGGGTGTGATGTTTGATGCAGTGGTCATGTTATTGTTAGGGACCCCATATTGTACCAGCAATATGAGAAAAGCAATGGGGAATTAGAGGGTAGAAAAGAGAAAAGCAAATGAAGCAATCGATTGCTTTCTTAATCCAAGGAACAAAAAGTGCCAACCATTCCAAAGTAGAATGTAAGAGCATCTTAATACATGGTATAATCATCACTCTTAAAGCTACTTTAGACCCAATTCACAGTCCATGGTGCTACCTCATTGGGTTACCCTCCCTACCCCATCCCTCTCTTTTTCTCTACATAATTTGCGCTCCAACTCTCTCTCATTTTCTCTTCATCCTCATAGCAGCAGTAAAGCCATGGTGTGTAATGCAATATGAAGTCCAAATGACCCAATCATCACCTGCACCACAACCACAATAGAATCCAACTCCCAATCAGTAACGCATCAATCCCCACTACTTGTGTCAAATAAACATATTTATGATACATGTGCATGTTTCTGGCTAATGAATCACACTTAGGTACACACATACTAACATCAACTAAAAGATAACACATTATGATTTATGTGCGTGTTTCTACTTACTGGATAATAAACCACATTTAGATACACACATAGCTACAAACTTTGTGTGCACCTTTGTGGCCAATTAACCACATTTAGGTGCACTAGCATCAATTATAAGATAACATACAACAATTATGATTCATGTGCATGTTTTTTTGTAGCAAATAAATCAAATTAAGGCATTTAGCACCAAAACATACACATACACACATTAGGTGCACTAACACCAATTAATAGATAAGCTAGGTTAAAAAAATAAAATCTGTCGCCACAATTTCGGCCACAACGTCAGATTTTTTTAATCATTGCAGCCACATTATAACCATAATCGTGGCTACATAAGCATTTTTGTCTGCAATATCAAGAATTACAAGTTTTTACAAGTTTATCACAAAATTGTGACCGCAACCACAATTTCGCCGTGTTGCATGATATTGTAGATAAATGTGGTTGATGTGGTTATGGACCCTCCAAAAATCTTGATGTTGCCACTGAAATTGTGGTTACATATGGTCTACTCATAACAGCATAACAGAAACAGAAACACCACATAAAATGAGTGCATGCTTTTGGAGAGAGAGAAGGGTATGGTAAAATGGGCACCTGTTCTTGATGGCCAGAAGTGATGGGTAAGGGGCGTATGGTAGCAGAATCAACTTCACCAGTAGGAAGAGGAACTGCAGGGTTGCTGTTAATGAAGGGCATGCCACCACCTTTATCCGGCACTAACGGAATTGTCACTGGCGAACCTGCTTGTGCTTGTGCTTGTGGTGCAGGACCAGGTGAAGAAGCTTCTTGTCCAGGACGAAAAGGCCACGGAAACGAAGGAGAAGATGGCACCTCTCCACCAGAAGAAGGAGCTGGTGTTGCCACTGGAGAATGTTCTGGAGCCATTGCTGAAGAAGCTACCTCTATGGCTAGCTTTTGAGAATCTTGGCATGCCTTGAGTGACCCATTGTGGAAGGTAAAGTAGAAAAAACCAGGCCGAGATGGATGCCACTGAAAGCCATTAACTTTGTTAAGAAAATTGGAAAATTTTCACACTGCTGAAGATAATGACACCGAAAAACATTAACTTTGTCAACAAAGTTGGGAAATTTAACGTTGCTGAAGACAAAGGATGAGGCTTTGAGGGCCTTACTGTGAAGGGGTTGCTGAGAAGAGTGGCTTGAGTGATGTTACAGAGCTTGAAGGCTTTCTCGTTCTTGAAAATGTAGAGGTTGTAGTGTTGCTTGTGCTTGAAAACTGAAAACAGAGGAGAGGCAGAGTAATTGTTAGATGCTAGCTAGTGTTACCTATTGTCTGTGAAGATTGCAAATCTGGCCGTTAGTACTTACTGATGGAGTCACCGATGGAAACTGTGGGGCTCTTCCACTCGGAAGATCCATCTACTAGTATTGTGGTTGAATGTGAAAGCTTGAAGAGTGAAGGTAGGAGAAAGAGAAAGAGAATGGGGAAGTGCATTGTGGCGAACGTGGTTTGTTTTTTGAAGGAAAATTGCAAAGAGAAGGGTGAAGAATTAGAGGAGGGTTTGTAGGCTGTGTTGTATTTATGTCGACAATTATGGAATAGCAAAAGAAAAGGGTTGTGGTTACTAGTTTTCTTAGTATATTAACGAATGAATTAAAAAGAGAAAATAATTATTTAAATATTATAGAAGAACATAAAAAAAATTATAAATAATATAATTTGTATATGTTAATAATTTTTTTTTTAATTTTGTAATCAATATTCTAAAAATACTGATTAAGAAAAAAAGGATTTTGAAAACTGTGTTTATTTGGTGTGTGCAAGAGAGAGAGTGTGTGGGGAAGGAGACTGTTAAATTGTCAGGTGAGTTTGGCTTTTTGATAAGAGTTTGAATGGGTGCCAGACATGGGTGTCGGGATGGTGTGCTGATATTATTATTTTACACAGGAAAAGGTGGTGTGATTTTGTTTCTGAAAAATCTACCCTCATTGTGATAAAAGAGGTTAAAAAATGGACAGGGGCACAATCACAAGGAAAATTTTTGGGGCACTGAAGTATGATGATGGGGATTATAATTCTAAAATGATTAGTGCGGTGATTATATATCCCTGCAGTCAACATACTGAATGTTGATTTCATTTTTCAATTCAAAAAACCTGTCTTCTTGGGTGGTGAGAAATAGAAATTTGCCTTTCTCCTTTACTCCTTTTATTATTTTGAATGAAATCTTGCTTCCTACTTTGTACAATGCAATGCTGCTCACACTTTAATGCAAGCGGGAATAAATTTTTCAAGCTATCCTATTTTTTTTCCTGCTTGTTAGGTAACAAATTTTACTATATTTAATATGACTACTAATAGTTTTTTATTTCTTGGATTAGGGTACTTCATTTTTTTGTGTGTGTGTGGATGTTTAACTTCTTTGTATTACATTAAGCTTTCAATAACAGATATGATGTATGGTCAGTTCATATGATTCTTCTCTTGCGTTTTTTTCCTTATATCCATGATACTTACTTTTTGTCCATACGTGTGGTATCATCTCAATCAAATAACTACTACCAACTAAACGAAAACCTGCACACCAAAATTAGTAGGAGAATCAAATGCCATGTACGATATTAAATTTATGAAAAGATATATAGCTCTCGTAAAGCAATATAATATGTTTTTCATTCTCTCCATCTTCGTTAATCTCACACTAAACACTTTATCATTAGTTTTATTTCTCCTTTTTGTTGTGAGATGACTTAAATCATGAACCTTTTTAGTAAATTTTTGGACAGCATATTTGATTCATCATGATTTGGATTTCTTTTTCTTTTGATAAATGATCTTCAGTCCATAAGATTTTGATCAAGTGATGGAGTTACAATACTATTTAAGCTGCAGCTATTAACGAAGCTGGCATAAAGTTGAAAATTAGATAAAAATAATGATATAAGCTTTTCCTTGTTTCGGTATCTTGCTAATCGTAAAGGTAACCTTGATATAATTTCAAATATAGCAATACCGGATTTTGCTTCAAATCTAATCACCCAGGTATGTAGTTTAAAATAGAACGATGTTTTTTGGATATTCCAATGCCCATATACGCCTCAAGAGAAAAAAAAAATAGAAAAATGAAAACTAATAGACATAAAAAATGGGTGGATTCGAAAAGTATAAAAAAAAATGAAGGATATGAAATGGTTGTTTATAATATTGAGATGTCCATATATAACAATAACATTCTTTGAACTAAGCTGATCAGAAAAAATCGATTCATCAGAACTCAAGCCATGCAAAGTCAATTTTGAAAGAAATGGATGGATTCGAACAACCCAACAGGTATTCGGGTTGGGAAAACAATTTGAAATGGATTACTAAGGTTGGGTGCGGATTTGTATTTTTTTTCACCCGTTGAAATGGAACCTGACTGCTGGCCCACCCAACCAGATGACACAACTAGTCGGATACGGGTTGAATGTTGGAATGGTGTTTGATTCAAATTGGATTTTTTGGACTTGAATCCGTACTTTGAACAACAACATTCAGCCACATGATTCATTTTCCTTTTACCGTTAAAGCTCTGAACTCCTGTCCTAAACATTTAACCTAGCACCAACACTGTCACAGACATCGGACACGACACAGACACGTGGACATCTGTCAAACACATCAAACTCAATCCGAATACGGACGTCGGTGTCAGTGTCGTGTCAGACACCGAATATGACAAGAGACTAAAGTGTCTGTGTTTCATAGCATTTAACATAAGATTAATTTTTAAATTGACACTTGGTGACTAGTGTTATTGCTGTAGAATGGTACAACCCTACGGATGTAGGGACAGTCAAGATATAAGGCTCGATGTCTTTCCCTAAGGTAGCAGCTTTGCTCTCATTTGTTAATCTCAACATGTGGTCCAACTTACAGATAACGAAACCACCAGGATTGCAACGACAAAGAGGAAGCATCATATTTATTGTCTTTAGTCTATTTAATATTTTTTCCTCCTTTGCTCCTCGTTTCTCAAGAATTCTCTCAATTTATAAAATCATTATTAACTTCGGTTTTCTAGAAGAGGCCTGTTGATAAAACAAAAAATTTAACAATATGGCAGTAAGACTGAAATAGCGACACATCTCCAGATATCAGTGATTATCTTTCATATGCACGGCAATTTATACGCATTGACAGATCGCATAAAACATTTATGGTAGATTCAAGCTCCGCATTCAGTTCACTCACATTCAATCCTCAAACTTTTCATTTATCTATTTCACTCACCCGTAGTGTATCCTCTAACTTACACTCATTCGTGATATGGTGTTTCAATTGACTATTATACATTTTTCTGCCTATTTCACTCACCGTATCTATTCACTTTGGTCCAAAACATGAAAACAGAGGCAAGATTGGTAGAGGAATTGCCTTCAGATTATTAATTCAAGGTTAGATTTTATTATGATTAAATCATTAAAAAAATAGTAACATCAATGTACATTAATTCAGGAATTTAGTGAATAATATGAAACACAAAACTGATACTTTCAACCCACGAATATTAATTTTTTTCTCTAAGAACAATGACTATATACAATGTGTGTATCTGATGACTACATCTAAATTATAATAGAGTATACTCTGTATTTGAGAAATTAATCTTTCAAGGTTAGATTTTTAAATTAATTCAGTTGTTAATAGTCATACAGAGCAATAACATATTCTGTTTATATTTTTATTTATGTTTCACCATTTAATAATAGTAAATTTTATATTGTAAATAGAGTTTAGAAATCATGGATGAAGATCAGAATAATTGGAATGAAATGATTAAGGTAGTGATGATGGTTAGTAAACTGACATGTTCAATAAATTCAAATTAAGGATCACGATAGAAATTTCAAGACTATTATCAAATATACATGATATGATATAACATAGTAGTATTACTTAAACTTATGGTGAAGTTAATAGGAGCTTTACTCTAAGATGGAAAGATGAATTAGAGCCTACTTGGCATCTCCTAGATAGTAATGATAAGATACACTCTATTAAATACAACCAAGATCTTCAGAATCCAACTATAGTGGCTGACTGGACTGAATTGAGAGATTACTATGGCCAGACAAGTAACCATGACCTAGTTTGGATCATCAATTTTCTTATTGACTATCTACAAAAACACCTTTCAACCACAAGCTTATCCAAAGTGGTATTTCTTGTACCATCAAATTTCTAACTCAGTCACCTTTAAAGTCTTAATAAATCACTACAAAGTAACTTGTAGTAATTTGGTGAGTAATTCAACATTGTATACATAATAAGTACATCTCCCTATGAAATTTTTAAAAACATATACATATCTAATATAAACTTAATCTTAATTTTAGGATATGTCAAGTACTATGTACTCGTTTATGAAAGATACAAAATTCAGTCTTGTTAATTTGAAAGGGACTACAAAATAGAATGCAAGATTATTTACAATTAATATAGGAAATATGCAAAGATTGGTTCTCAATAGAAATCTTTTGCAAATTCACAAAATTTGAAAGCTGCCAGGAAATTATATTTGAATTTCCATATCCAAAATTTAACTTTGTTCTATTCTGGATTTGTTTGTAATTTAAGTACATTATATTTTACCAATCTCTGTAAACTTTTGTTTTAACTCTTTATGGTGTATTTTGTAAGGAATGATGCTAGCAATGATTTTGCTATCATTTTGTGAACTAAACAATTTTATTATATAAAATATATAGCATATTCCAATTTTATTAGATTTAATTTTCATTCTTTTTTTTTCATGGATGACTTATGTTTTATTTTGGGGTTTTTACAACTTTAAATGCTAAGTTGTGTTAAATATAATTACAATTAATTTTCAACTTAATAACTTGGTCCATAATTATTTAGTAACAGGTGAAATATTGTATTTTGTGTTTTGCATTTTAGAGATTTTAGTTTTGATATTTCCTAATAATGTTATATTAGTTTTGGTTTTTATTTACTAAATTTTACCCATTACAACTAAATATATGCAATTATATTATATATTTAATTTTACAACTTACCTGTGAGTCTAAACTAGTTTCTATATACTTTTATCTCCAAATAATATCTGTTTAAGCCATGACTACATTATAATATTATATACTAGTCTACAAATCCCCTATGCCCTCTACTATTACACATTGGCATTCTGCGCAGGGTAGCAAACAGGATGTTTAATTTGTATCTAAACTACACGGTCCAACTCCATATTTCTGCTTTTACCTCCTGAGAATAAGCAAATGTTGTTTCTTAAGTAATAAGGAATTTTTCTTGGCGATTCAGGTTCCAATTCCTTCTATCTCTTCACATCTTTAACCACGATTGCCCTTGAGACTAACCGTTAGGCTGAGAACTATGATTTTTAAGAGATAATGATTAATTTGCTTATTTCCCCACCACTGATGTGGTTAATATTCAGTTCCTGTCCTGCACCACTGGAAAATTTGATCTACCATTGCAAGGAGCGAGCCCTACGGAGTATACATGGTGGCTTTTGCTTCTGCGCGATAGGGAGTACTTTTTCCATTAGCTGCCCAAAAAACACCTAGGTCAGTCGTAATCCGATTATTTTCTATAGCTACTAACATCTATTCTATAAATCCACACTTTATTAGAGTGATAGGCTGGTAGCTCAAAATTCAATGCTAACAAGCTTCATGAAACAAAACAACTAGGTCAAATACCATACTTGGCAAACTAGTTTTTTTGCATCTGTCTTAAATCATTCAGAATTAGCACTGGGTTAATCGGCCTATCTCTTGATATCTCATAGCATATACAAGCAACCTTCGAGAATCAATAAAACATATGTGCATTCATGATTAATTAATAATTACCAGTCACGTTGCCATAGGCAAAAAATCTAGAAGAAATGTTCATCGATAACATATTCTGTCAGTAGCATGTAACCTGTACCCTTCAGCTAGAGTATCAACTGGGAAAGAATTTCTTCAAAGCAATATGCAAATCAAGTTTTAAGAACAAATCAGTACCTGCTTGTACCTCTCCTTTTTCCTCTCAGCCTGCACAAAAAATATGTTCAGTCAGAGATCAACGGGAAAAATCCATAATAAAATCTAAAGCTGGAAAGGCAACGAGAAATACAACAAACAAAATTAGAACTTGTATTACAGGCTACACTCAAACCACTTACATCCCCTGTTTTGGGAACATTCGGTCCAAAATGTGGGTTGAAGAAACATTCCAAATTTAAACATGCTAGCAAGGAAAAAAAGCACAGTAGCATGTGTTGAGAGAATAGAAATCGGGAATGACAGATTTAGAGATGAATTCTGAGACAAAAAAAAGCTTTCTTGCTTGGTAGAGTGAAGACTCAATAACAAAATGTTTTCAGCAATGAGCAGGGCAATATTTCTGTTTATAAACAACAGTGAAGTTAGCACACTAATTATAATTTATAGTAGCAGTAGGAATACGGGATTTTCTGAATAAAAAAATCAGGGTTAAAATCATACATAAAAGGTAACAACAATCATTACTCACAAAATATGACAAAAAGAATCATCAGATGTATCCTAAACATAGTACAAACACAATAAAATGGTTATAGATTATCTGAATTTTCTTCATTACTATTACCAAGCATACCACATTTTTCAAAACTTATCTCAAAACCAGAATAAGAGACTCGTCTAAAATGTAGAAGAGAGGGAGGGGGGGGGGGGGGGGGGAGGGGGGGGGAGAGATACTAGAATTGGATCCAAAATTGAAAAAGTATTAAGGAAATTAAGAGCAGAACCCCACTAGAAATACCCATGGTTTCAAAAACATTTACTCCAACCACATGCTGATAAACTAGAGCAAGGATAGCTCTGATTGGATGAGAAATTGAGAATGATAGTGTAAAGTGTAAACTCATTTATGACGAGAGCAATAGAAAGAGGACTTGAAAACTTGTAAACCCATGAATGCAATCAGCAGTCCCAAATATTAATGGATCGCACCCAACAGCAGAGTAATGAAACCATGTCAGGGAACAAAGACAGGCCAAAATACCCAATCAAGCCAACAAAATGAAACGAAAAGTCAGCACCGGAAGGGTTTCAAGTTCAACACAGAGCAAATACTTATTGTCCCCAGCGATGATTACAAAAAAGACAAATACTAGCATGACTTATGAAAGTATTATCCTCTGGACAAAAATTAAAAAACACATAAGAAGAGCACCTTTTCCTTCAAGAGCTTGTCATTTTCCTCCTCTAGTTTCACCGCCAAGGACTCCAATTCCACTTGGTATGCCTGAAACAGCGAAATTCACATCACAAAACACAACACAAACACACAAATCATATTAAAATTAGTAAATATATACCTGCTTGCGTTCCCTGGACCTAGCAGCAGATTCTCTGTTTTTTATCATCCTCCTCTGTCTCTGCTGCGCGGCCTTATCCAACTGCTCCAAAACGGGACGCCGTCTTTTAACCCTCCCCCCTTCGACGACCTCGACGCCGTTTCCGAAGCCTATGACGGAGCCTTCTGCGGCGGCGGAGTCGTGAAACGGCGTCGTGGGAAGGTGGTCGAAGGAGAAGAGGGTGCCGCTGCCGAGCCTCTCGGTGAGTGGCATTGGCATCTTGATGTTGTTGTTGTCGTAGTCGGGTTCTTGGTCTTGGTCGGCCTTGGCGAGGAAGTCCTCGAGGGTCATCATCTCCTTGTCGTAGTCGTCGTCGGGGGCCTCCTCCTTGCACTCACGGCGGTCGCCGGCCACGATCTCCCGCCACACGTCATCGACGGTTTTAGGGGCGGGGGCGGCGGGGATGGGGATGAAGTTGGTGGTGGGAGAAGGGGAAGGGGAGGTTTCTGATTTTCGTGAATTCGAAGTCGCCATCGATCATTCAATTTCAACTCAACGTCTCTCTCTCTCTCTGTATGTGTCTGTCTCTTTCTCTCTCCTAGGGTTTTGGGATTTGGGAGTGAACTAAGTTTAGACTTGCAGAGAGACCCCCAATGCCTTGTCGCCGGCTGTTTTACTTCTTTTCTTTTGTTTTACGATTATAATTTTTATTGGATTTAATTTATATATTGTGATCTGCTGTAATATTAAGTTTATGACATTAATGCTTTTTTGTAATATTTATTTTAGAAAAAATTGCTTATGTTTTGAAAGTATAAAGAGTTTTTGTACTACTTTTTTTTTAATAATTAATACATTCAAGTAATCTAATCCTCCTCTAATCATATGGACTCATTTTGAAATAAAATGATATTTTTAAGTATGTTTTTAGATAATGAACGTTAGATAAAATTATCATTATATTTCTAAAGTGTAAAAATAATCTGTGCTAATAACTTTCGGTAAGTTTTTGTACTACTATTTATTCAATTACGCTTAATAGTTTATCAACATATCATTGACAGACTAATTTATTGTTTTAAAAATTATTTTCTTTTAATTTAATCTCTGAAACTTCATAACATGTTATTTTATAAAGAAGTTATAGAGTTATTATAAATTAGTTAATAAAGAGTTAATTTTAACTTTAAAAAAATTATTTCATTTTTCTATTTTTTTCTCTTATAAATACTTCTAACTGACGAAGCTTACCCAAGCAGTTTTTTATTCTTAGTACTTTAGACTAATAGTTATACAAATCAAGTTCTTTATTTAAAAAGTTATACTCATAATATTTTTTATTTACCAGTGTAGATTTTTTAAAAGTAACAGTGTGCGATTTTTTTTACAAATGTTAGTTCACCAGTAAATTAGTAAAGAAAATAAAAGTAAAAGAATTATATGATAAATATTTATTTTATTAAAAGTAAAAACAAATCATTTTTAACTAAGTAAATTATTTAGTAAAATATATTAAATATTTTTAAATTAGAATTTCATGAATTTAATGTATCTATAGCACAAATTTAAATAGACTTTTATATTACTAAATAAATTCTTATGCTGTAAAAAAATCATATATTATTTATCAAATAATTTAAATTTCACACTTTTTTTAGGTTTTATATTAATTTCCCTCATATAATCTTTCAATAGTATTTTTGCAGTAAAAATATCTTTTTAAGTGACTAAAAAAACAATAAGATACTAATAAGAAATGAGTAAAAAAAGTATTGAAAATTATATTATTTTTTTAAGCAATAGTGTATTTTTATTTTTTTTACCAAAAAATGTTCATGATTAATTTTTTATATAGTAGAAGGAAATCCAAAATCATGTATTTTCTAAAATAAAAAGATTAAATATCTCTATTTTAAAAACTTATCCGACCAAAAATAAAATATTTTGATCAAATTGATTTACCTAAACTTAACCCAATCCCAGTTGTATACATTTCTACTTTCATGTGTTTACTTTGAAATGAGTTACATAATTACCTTAGATTGTTATTTTGGTCTTTTTTTTTAACTTTTTTATTATTATTTGAAAACCATCACTACATTTTAATGAATATTTTTATTTACTATTTTTTAAATTTGTTATATTATGCATTTCATTAATGTTAATTAAGGTTTTTGTTTTTGTAAAATCAGTGAATGATTATCATATTTAGCATTTTTCTTTTAGATTCTTAAATCAATTTTCTATCCTATACACATGCATTTTCTTTTATGCGGTTGAGTATCCTGTTGCAAAAGGTTGCTTCTAATTTTATGCATGACTTACTACTGGTCATGTCGTTTACTGATCGGTGATGGCAATTGGTATAAGTTATTTCTTTATACGTGGAGGGTCCAACCCCTGTCTACCGTTAATGCATACATTTTCTGTGTCTTCTTCTTCCATCTCCTTTATATCAACGTTGAAGAAGTTTGACGATAAAACAAGACCAAAAGAGAAAATTGACAAATTGTACCTAGCCACCTAGCTAGGTTTAATTTCATATTTTGGTTTCCAGTACAAATATTATTCGTCTACAATCAACCGTTACAGATAAAGAAAAAAAAACATGTGCTTAATTAATCAAGAATGCGAGAGGATAATTTTAATGTGCAAAAATTACAAAATGTATACGAATAGTAATACATGTGTTTGCATAAAAAAAAATATGTTTAATTTTCATACATTTACGTAATTTTTTTTGCATTGTCAACTAATTATAAATATTTCTTAATATAACATTTAAAATATTTAATGTAAAAGTTAACGATCGTAACATGCAAGATTAGGTGAAAACTCAATTTAAACAAAATTCCTTAAAAGTGCTTGAAAAAGGCTTTATTTAGTGATGTAAAGATAATTGAATTTCGTGAATGTTACCAATTGTTAGCCGTAAAAAAAAATTAATTGAAACTTCTTACTTAGACACGAAAAAAATAATATAATATTATTAAAAGACGTTTCCATTCTAATTCAAAACCTTAAGGTTTAGGTGTTCAACCTTTCCATTTTTACTTGATGTGAGACTTCACTTCACACTTATATCCCAACAAGCTTAACAATAAAATATGATTAGGGGTCCGTGGCATGTCTACAATAACGACAATGAGGATGAGAACAATTAATCAAGACAATTGGTATTTTGATTTTTAACTCAAAAGGAATAAACTAATGATTGAAGATGATTGGTGGTTAATGATGACAAATGTTGACAATGATGTGTTACTCAACAGTATATTTAAGGTTTTACTTCTTGAAGCTATATATGCGCACGCATAATAATAAGACAATAAACGGATTATTTGTATAAGGTTTGGGAAAGTCTTTTGTTTAGTGATTATGTTTGAGGTTGAGATTCGCCGATCACTGGAGATGGGACATGCATCATTCATCAGGTAAATTAAATCATCTAGTTTTATATGTGTTCTCATGTTTTATGGAGTTTTTTTTTTGTGTTATGATTAGATAGAGGTGAGTCGCGTGACAAATTGAGATGAGATATGAAAAATGAAAATAAAAGAAATATAAAAAATTGATGTTTTTTTAGTTAAGATATAATTGTGAGGAGATAAATAAAAAAGAGGGGTTCCACTGACAAAATTCCTTCAATAGAGTACTGTGAAATAATGAAAAATTACTTGTGATATGTTCCAAATAATAATTATATTATAAATAATGGGTACAATTTTTGAATGTCAATTAATTTTTACTGGTTGATAATTGAGTATGGTGATTGATAATTGATTGTTGTAATCCTATGTTGTGCACAATGACGTACAACACTCAACATCAAGTAAATGCCCAAGTGTCAATCGATTTTTTTTGATTGATAATCGATTGTGATAATTGATAATTGGTTATGCATTATTTATCATTGAAATAGACAAATAATCATCTGTCTACATGTGACAATTGATTAAATTGGTTATGGTAATTGATTTTTTTCTTTCTTTTTGGCAATTGATTGTATAATTTTTGTGTGTTGTTTGATCATTTTTATGACACATGGTAAGCCTTGTATATAATGGTAAAATATTATTTTTATTTTTGATATAATTTCTCTCCTATCCTTCTATCCAAACCTCCTAGCTAATATTATTTCTTTTTAATTTCTCTTCTATCTCAAAGTAATTAAGCCAAAATTTCATTATATTTCTTTTTTTTCTTTCTATATTCTCCATTTTCTTTCCCTTTTCCACCCACTTTATTTCTTTCATTGTTATCAAACGAGGTGGTATAAATATAGACCAAAATCTGAAAAACAAACATACACTTTTGCAAGTTGCATGTGCATCCAATATAATATAAGAGAAATGTTAATAATATATCCTCCAACATGATAAATTATTTGACTGTCCTAAACTATTATGGTCTCTACTAATATTTATATGACACTTTCAAATGTTATTAATTATTTGTTATAAATTATAAATTTTAAATGTGTTATTTAGATGTTAATGGAGATCATGAACAAGTAGTGATCCAAGATCTTCTAATAATTTTTTATATAATATAATGTTTTGAATATATTCTTTATTATTGAGTAAAATTTATTAAAAATAATAAATTTTAATAGATCTCACCTCATATTTAAATAATCTCTCTATTAAATTTATAAATTTTAATAAATTTTAATTAATAATAAAATGTTATAGAGTTCATGTCTAGTCTTCCTTCCATTATATTACTTGTGCATATAAGTTCTGTGTATTAATTAACCTTAATTTCCTTCACATAAGGGCATTCATTAGAATTATCATATGAGAAGTGCTAAAAACATTGATAAAAATCAACATGCTTGTTTAAAAAAAAATAAAAAAAATCAACATGGTATAACATATTTAACAAATAATTTTATTCCAAAGAACATGTGTTTAAAGATTCAATTCATAAGTTAGTGTGTATGAAAAAATATCTATTGAGATATATATGTTAATCCTTTAAATAAATCTTAGTATCTCGATAGATACTCTAGTTAAAAAATAATAAAAAATGAAAAATTAATTAAAAAGTTGTAGTATTATAAATTTAAAAATTATCTAGCACTCATTTAAAATAATTAAAAATATTTAAATAGGGTGTATTCATCTTATGAGACATGTTTCTCTTTGCACAAAATACACGCTTGCACAGATATATTATAACAAATATAATTGATTCACATATAAGGAACTTGAAAAGGTATAATGATAATTGGATCGACTTTTCTAGATAGAATGAAATATCTTAGCCTACATGATATACTTGTAGGATATATAGAATGGTGTAAGCTTGCAAAATTAAGTAACTATATAAATTGAGGACAAAACCTAAGAAAAGGGATATCTCAGCCTTAAAGCTTGCAGACAACTTGGCAAAAACAATAATTATCTTTGTCTTTGTGGACGAGATTAGGGGATTCTAATATCCGAGGGAATGCTTAAACTTGAATCCTTGAAATTAACAACAGTGAGAGAGGCTTTATAAGCAAATTAAATATGTATCAACTTCAACAGACCTCCTAGCTGCTATAGGAATTTGACCATTAGAATTATATGGATAACCACCCATTCTTTGTTGTAGAAGGACTACAATGATTGGGGATACTGAAATTGTATAATAGCTAGGCCTTTCTCTTTCTAATTTAGTGATTTTATGGCCAAGTTTGCTTTGTTAGCTTTTGCAGCATCAAGTTTTTTCTAAGGATTAATATAAACTAAGATGTTGGCAAAATTAATAGCTTGGAAAACCAGTACTCAAGGTATGTTCTTATGACTTCAGCCTTAATTTTTCATTCGGCTTCTCTATTACTTTCAAGCCCATGCATGAAAATCTAAAGCAACGTGATTAGTGTAATGCACAGTGACTTATTTCATTATAACTGCATGCGAAAAAGATGAACAAAATTTTGAAAAGATTAATCGTCTTGTATATATCATGTTTAGCTAATAGTGTCAGAAAAAATAAAATGAAAATTGGTAACATGAGACGTGGATATATAATTTAAAAATCTCTCAGGATATATATAATAAGCTCTTGCAAGATGAACTCCGATATATGTTGTTTACCCAGGTTACAAGAGGGGGAAGAAAAAGATGGAGGGGAAATGAGTGTAAACGGGTGTGCATTAAAAAATTTATCTCACATAATGTTTTAAATCAAACAAATTTTCTAATTTAAAATAAAATTACTTTTATTCCTCCTTATTTAATCAACCACGCGACTAACTTGTTCCCTTTTTTTTTTGTACGCGACTTGTTCCCTATAAAACTTATAAAATATTTATGTCAAAATTTCCTACAACATATCCAATAACGAAAAAAAAATCTCAAATAATTCTTTATATGAAAATTTCCTAGCACCAAACGGAAATAGATAGCCTTTGGTAGACCAAAATATTTCTCTTTTTTGTAATCAATACCCTCTTTAATTACAAACAAATGATGAAGTACGGTGTTTTCAAAAGAGAATTAATAAGGCACATCTGCTTGAAAGGTTAAATGAAAAAAACTTGCTATTTTGTTTGTCCAAATTTGAAGTTATCCTTTTTCTTCACGCAATCCTTTGTTCATGAATATAAATTAAACCGATCAGTCCTTGTTTACCAAGTTTCAAGTTTCTTCTTGTCTACACTCCTCACGAGCTTTCTGATTCTTGCATTAATTCTACCAAATTCTAAGTCTAAAACCATGTGTATGCTTATCGAGTTAATTTCCTAAACCATGTGTACAGGTTTTGACTGATCTTTACTCTAATGTGTACCATGCCCCTTGCCATAGGGCATTTTATTTTCATCAATATCACATTTTGACATTTTATTTTCTTTACAGATGCAGAGGAACGTAGAGATGCCCCAAAAAGCATCAACTTCCATGAGGAGTACAATAGTGCATTGCGAACAAAATCCTATGTTGATTTCTTCAATAAAGTCCAATTACTTGTAAACCATCCTTCCATTGACTACAACCATAACAATTTTTCAGAAATTCTCCTTGAACCTTGCCAAGAAACTATAGCTTCCATTGTTGATTCAACAACCCTTTCAAAGATACCAGAACTCAGAAACTTTATTGCTCAGTTACTTTGACATTAGTGCAGAGGCCTCACACATTTGCAGCCATCTTCTCAAAAGCATCAACCAAGTCCACTCTAATTATCAGTTTATTCAAAGGGCACTAGCCATTAAGGATGGTGACTATTTGGAAACTTTTGAACTGATCATCTTTGAGCTAAACTCATTCAATTACTCAAATAACCCATTTTCAAACCTTAAAAGCCATGACTTCAAGATCATCAATGATAAGCACTCATCAGTATTGCACCATCTAAAGTCAATGAGAAAAAAGGTGGGAAGGAAAATTAAGCTTATGAAGTATTTGAAGAAGACATCTGAGGTCTGTGTCACAGCAGCTTGTGGCATAGTAGCAATAACAGCCATGGTTATAGCAACACGTACTCTAAAAAAAATAACATGGGACCAACAATTCTTAGTTTCCCATTTAAGCATCTTAAGAGGAAGCTTAGAGCCTATAAATTTTCAGGAAAAGGGTCTCTGAGTAAAGTTTATGATCAGCTTGATATAGCAGCAAAGGGGACTTATATTGAATAGAGACTTTGACACAATGGGTAGACTTGTAGTTGTAGCTAGGCTTCATGATAAAATTGAGCATAGCAGGGCAATGGTGCAATTCTGTTTGGACAGAAAAGAGGACAAATTCTCTTTGCAGGTGGTGAAGGAACTTAAGAAAAGTGATGTTGGGTTCATGAAACATGTGGAAGAACTTGAAGAACATGTGTGCTTGTAGCAATAAATCAGGCAAGGTCCTTGGGGAAATGAAAAGATCGATGTGATGTCGTGTAGATACTTAGATATAAAAAGAAGAAAAACGTGGACATGTCAACTTTTAGATGATAAATCAATTGTAAATGACTGTTAAAAGTTGTTAGAGTACTTACTTCAGTCTTCTGTTATTTTCTCATTAGTTAATTGCATTTCTATATATATACATAATACATAATACACCTTCATTTCAATAATATGTGAATTATTTTCTCTTGTCATATATATTGACCCATACCCCACATTTGTTTGGGACAACTGAAATTTAAGATTTCAACTGTTATTTTTAAAGAAGAAAAGCTTTATGTCGAATTACACCCCTAGTTCCAGTCATATATATATTGTAATTCCATTGACGTTATATAAATTTCCTTGACATAAATTTGTTAAGCTTTAAAATAATTTTCAAGAACCGAAATAAAGTGAATTGAGATAAAAATTATAAATTAAAATAGAGCGTAAAAATATGAGTCTCATTCATTTTATCATTTATTTTTCTCATTTTTTATTCTCTTTTTCAGCAAAAGGCACCCTGAAAATAATAACAACTACATGATAATTAAGCTCTTTTTTGGCTACATTCTCTCATTTTTATGGTACATAATTAAGCTCTTTAAAACAAAGTAGAAGCGGACATTACTTTTCTGTTTTTATTCATCATAAGCTAGTATTAGTTATGATTACTTCAGATGGAACTTTCAGGGTGACACATGAATCTCTCGATATGCAGAATGAGATATAATAAATAATCGTCTTCATTATTATTATTAGTTTGATACATTTCCCATATTATTATAATAAAATTAAAATTCGTTAGCAGTATTATATTTCCATTGACTGCCTTAACATTGGACGTTGCAATTTCAGCCAACAAAGCTGCCTTAACATTCGTGAGCAGTATTATGTTTTTTTAAAATTTTAATCCCTTTGAATATTTTAATTTATAATCCCAATAAATTTACGTTTACATAGATTAAAATTAAAAAAATACAAACCTAAAGAAATTAAAAATAAATAAAATATCTTAAATGTACCAAAATAAAAAACACAAACTTACCTAGACTAAAATTAGAAAAATAAAATTACTAAGAATTAAAAATAAAAAAACACTAACATATAAAAATAAAAAACATATTTAAAAAAAAATCGGGTCCAAAGCAAACCATTTGGAAGTCATTAATTTCTGTACATAAGCATTTGCCTATCTTGTGAATTGTGATTATGGGCAATGCCAAAGCGTGAAATTGAAATATCATGTGTGAGAGAAATGATAGGAAGAAATTCTTTTGAATATATTTTTTTATTAGTGGAAACTGATTGAAAATTAAAAAGTGTTGTACGCTTTATGTTTTATTTAATATTTTTTATAACTTTATAGGTTTTAATACATTTTAAAATTTCTATAAAAAAATTAATAGTGTGTTAGAATATTATTAGCACTAGCCTCTTAAGTGTAAATATTATATGCACCAACGATTTAAAAATCCTTTTAAGTTGCTATCTAATCATTAATCGATACATACATATATATATATATACTGAAAGTTTATAAAAGTTAAACTCAAGCATTAAAAGTATTTTATTAAATATTTCAAATTATTTAAAAAATAAGTTTTTAATATTTTTTATCTTTTTATCGTGTACTATAAACAGAAAAAATACTCTTAATCAAATGTTTTAGATTTTGAAATGCATTAAATAATCGTGAACAGATCTGATATCTCATACCATTTTTAGAAGAGAATATTTTTTTGTGCAATTTTAGAAGACAATATAAATACTACTTAAATATTTTTTTAAGCAAAATACTACTTAGAAATTAACTGACAAAAGATACAAGTAGGTATTAAATGAGAACACATTCCACTCTTATCAAGAATTCAAATCTTATTTTGTTGCATAACACGGTAGAAGAGTACCAACTGGGCTGTAATTTTAACACATAATTATCTTGTTGAACAGTTTTGACTGAGTTACTAGAGTCAACTTGATAGTAGAAGATTCGAATAATATTCTTGACTTATGTTGAATTGTTACCGTTGTAGCTGTTAAAAAAACAATTTTTTTTACCATATTTTTAAATATAATAAATCAAAATATCAAATACGTAAAAAATAATAATTGAATCTGGTGAAAAAAAATGCACTTGTCCTAAAAATGAGTCCGTTTAACCAATAACAACAATTTATATCTCTTAATTAAATAATTTAAAATTTGAATCGTAATAAATCTTTTAATATAAAATAAATCATATTAGAAAAATATATAAGGTTATTTCATTTCAATATTATAATTAAAAAAATAAAATTGGATCCCTTTGATTCTCCTGAGAAAGTTCTTATATACTTTCCATCTGTATTACGATAGAAAAATATATTTTAAAAATAAATAATTTTGACCATAAGTCGTCTTTTCCATTACCATGGTAAGATTGCCGCTGCAGATAGATAGCTCTTATCTGGGCACCTTCTACCGACTAACGGCTTCTCGTGAGCAACGTGAACTAACCCACGAACTGGATTGTAAAAAGGGTTTGAACTTTAGGTTTTACCAAACCTTCTTTTGTGCTTTCATGACTGGTGGGTCTCTGTGCCAACTCTTTTCTCGTTACAAAGAAACCTTTCCACTTTCCCATTCTCTCTTTGCTCCTTCAAGGCCCACTCGCCACGTGTTTCTCATGGGTATCTCTGCTTTATTGCAACTGTTCTGAACCAGATTCCCAAGAACCGTTTCCTTCTGCTCCTTCTGAGCTTCTCTGATGATGGGGTTTCGGTTTTGTATCGTTTGCAACGAGTAATGGACTGAGAAAGACTGTTTTTTTTTTTTTTTTATGATGGGTAGTAATGAGATTGAACATTTGTCTGAAGATGTGTTAGATAGGGGTTTTGAATTTGATAGTCAGCAGAAGAAAGATCTCAAGCAAATGGAGATAGAGTCTCAGGGTGAGAAGTTTTATGGAGCTTCTTCTGAGGAGGACGAGGATGTGAACAAGTCATTGCCGCAAGTTGCTTCTTCATCAAGAAGAGGTTTTTGCTAGTTAGTTTTATAGTTTCTTCGGTTAAGTAGTTGATTATGACTGTGAAGTAGGCATTGCTTTAGGTTCTGTTGTTATCTGATGAATGCTTTATTGATTTGGTCTTCTTTTTTTTTAACCCCCTTTTAAGCACGTGGGGCGGGGTTTATGTATCTTGAAGGAAAGCTAGCTCCAGCACTGTATATTTCTATAAAATCTTGTGAATTTAGTTTAGTTGCCTTGTCTTTTCCAGCGAGGTGGGAAGAAGGGGAGATTCATATGTTGATACATGTCCTAGCTCTACAAGATTATTCATTGAACCTCTTCTTGGAAAGCCTTTATGCGTTTGTTGTTGTTTCTTGAGTCTAAATTACTTGCCTTCTGTGTAAGGTCTTATCCAGATTGGCACTTACATATTTATGAAATATGTACTATGTAGTTTCCATTGTATTTTAGTTTCTGTTAGAGATTCCCAAACACTAATAGTTAGTCAGTAAGAGAGGGTGGAAGGAGAGGGGTAGAAAGGAGTGGTGGCATTCTCTTTTGTATCGATTGAAAACTGAGCATTAGCTTTGTTGTAGAAAGGGGAAACCCTTTGGGAAAGAGAGATCTTTCTCCTTGTTCTGTTCATTTTCGGTCAGGAAATAAAATCTGTCTTTTCAGTTCTTTGTTTTCTATTCTTGGCTCCTAACAGTTTCACAAGTTTAAATCTAAAATACTGAATTCCATTGAAATTAGTTTCAACCTCAATAGCTTTAATTCATTTAAAATAAGTGTGTGCGCACCTCCTATCTTGGTCAAATTCTATTGGTCTTGTTCTCATGGACTACTGTTTCTAACTTGCTTCTGTTGGAAGATCAATTTAATATGTCTTGTATGTCCAATACTGTTCATGAAGGTTTGGAACATTGCATCACGGCCCCTGTTGGAACTGAGAGGAACCCACTTATAGTTGATGATGACATTTTTCTTTCTAGATCAACAACAGGAAAGTGGGAATTCCCTAGGCAGGACACAATATTGGACAGGCTGTCTGAGAAGGTGAAGGTATTGCAAGTATTACTATATGTGGATGATTTTAAATTTCAAGCTTGTGTTAGTGTATTTTTATTCTAGTTGGGGTTAGTTTCACCAAAAAATTGATATTAATATTTCTTTGACTGTTCTGTTCAATCTTGTTTGAAATATGCAAATTGGAACAGTGCTATTTGTTCTTTTGTGTGTTGGACATATTTCAGGTTCTTGACACGTGGTTGGGCTATTTGAAAAATGTGATTTGTAGCTTTATTCTTGAAATTGTTCTGTATTTGTGATTTATGCATCAGAGCTTCCAAATTATTAGCATGTTCATAACACTTTATTGTTTTGCTACTCAGCAACTGATTACTAACCTAGTGAAGATACAAAATGATGGCACTGTTGAAGTTGATATAGAAATGAGTGCATCTGTTGCTCCAGAATTGTTAGAGCTCCAATCTTTTGCCAAGTCAACAATGAGAGAAAGTCTTAGTTCAGAGTCAAAAAAATCTGTTCCACGGTTACAAATTGTCATACTTGTGGTTGGAACTAGAGGCGACGTACAACCTTTTCTGGCCATTGCAAAGAGACTTCAGGCATGTTTTGATATTTTCATTCAATTCATTTTGATGCACATCAGCACATGAGAATTGCATTAAATCATAGTTGTCTTTGTATTGCTTTCTTGCATATCTTATGGTGTAGAACTCCCCAGTATCTTGATATCTTGTGATTTACTTTAATATGAGGCCTAAATGAGAATTTGGCATTACTTTTCTTGGAAATCACATCATATATAGATTTCCTTTCATTTGCTTTGTTCAGAAAAAATGTATACTGTTTGTAATGTATTCTTTTCATGATAATTTGTCATATTGGCATTGGTGATAACAACTTGTCATTGGTGATAACAACTTGTCATTGAAGTTCTTAATAGAACTTTTAATTTATGGGAAGGAATTATTCTAGTCTCCTGTAGTTTTAGTAGCCTTTGAGTTTAAATTCCCTAGGTTTTCCTAATTATCTGATTGCTGTCATGTGATTTGCTCCGCTGATCTATTTGAAAGGATGCAATATCTTGATTTTTAACTACTGTTGATATATTGTATGTTCCAGCAGTCAATTTTGTTGAATTCATACTTTCTTGCTTCCATAGAAGAACTAAATATTTACTTGCAGGAGTATGGTCATCATGTTAGGCTGGCAACTCATGATAATTTTAAAACATTTGTGAAGTCAGCTAATGTAGATTTCTATCCTCTGGGTGGTGATCCTCGTATTTTGGCTGGATGTAAGAGGTTCCCTTTTAATACTTTCATTAATATCCAATAACTTTTCACTCTACCAGTATTTTGTGCTTAACATGACTATAGCAGGATGTAAGAGGTTCCTTTATATTGGTTCACCTATTAAAAATGGTGTTTAGATTAGAAAATATGCTGGAATTCAGTGTAAGGTAATTAAAAATTGTCAAAAATATTCTCATCATTCTCCAATGGCTAAATTTGCAAAATGTTCTCTGATTCCTCTGCTGTAGATCAAGCTAAATTAGGCAATGACTGTGATCTTTCAAGCTTTGGCTCTGTTATACTCACGGCTCAGTCTCCCCTATTTTTGTTTTGAAACATGCTAAAACAATGATGTATTTTTGTTTTAATCTTATTCTATTGCTGCTCTTATTCATTATACACGCATATACTGATATACTAAATGAGATACTTAAATTATAGACATGGCAAGGAATAAAGGTTTAATCCCTTCTGGACCGGCTGAAATATCTGTCCAAAGAAAGCAGCTGAAGGCCATCATTGATTCCCTTCCTCCAGCATGCACAGCACCTGATATGGAAACTGGTGTTCCTTTCAGAGCTCAAGCTATTATCGCCAATCCTCCTGCTTATGGTGAGTGGTTAGGACTTAAGATATTAGTGTATCATGTATTTCTTCATTAAATATCTTCTTATGATTGATGTATGTTTTAAGGTTTAATTATCCCTAGTTCTTTTATTGTAATATGACAATCATATCACACATGATGCAAGTATGACATTTGGTGATTCTATCGTTAGCCTTGAGACTACAATCTGTCCCTGTAGAATGTAGTTCTGATACATGGATGACAGTTAAAACAATATTCATGGTCTTCATATAGTAATGTCATATTACTAGACCTATTCAAATGGTGACCCTGATGTTAGTCAGACTTGGCTACTTGGTATTGACAGGTTGAAGTGCATTATCATTTTGCACATGTTCATGCAATTAATTTTCAATGCTCATAAACATAATTTAGGGTTGGACTTATCTCCTTTGATCAAGAACATAAATTGTCCAAGTAGAAATAAAGAAAAATTAAGGGTGTGTTTGGTTTGTATTTTCATTTTCTGTTTTTATTTTCTGAAAACTGTTTTCATTTTCAAAAGATTAGAATTCTGAAAATATGTTTGGTTTGACTTCTTGTTTTCTGTTTTTAGGAAATAAAAATACTAAAAATTTATGATATATTGACTTCTTATCTTTTTTGTATTTTTAAATTTGCTTAAAATTACATTCATTGCCATCTCATTTTCATTTTACTCAAAATGAGGTTCCTGTTTTCAACTGAAAACGAAATTTTATTGTTTTCATTTTCTGGTTATTTTCTGTTTTCATTTTTACTGAAAATGTTTTCAAAAATCCAACTAAACACATTTTCATCACCATTTTCTGTTTTCAGTAAACAGGCAAACCAAACACCCCCTAAGCTATTTCAGGTTGTTGTTTTTCAAATGCTCGTTATGTGTATATCACACTCAAATTTATAAACAGAAAGTGCTAACCATGTACTGGAAAAAGGGGGGAGCCTGAAGAATAACTACTGACATTGAAGTAAGAAAATCAAGGGCTTTCACTTTTAAAGCCTGAAGAATAATGGATTTTCTTTTTCTTGAATCTGTTTACCAAGTTCATAAGCATGTTGCTGAATTCAGTAATTTTAATATAAAAAAAAGCTTTTCATTTTAGCAGAATATTTTTGTTTGTTTATCACTTCATTATTTGCAAATTTGCCTGGACTTGCCTATAAATTTTTAGAATATAATATAGAATTATATCTTGTGATCCCGGTTTGCAGGACATGTACATGTTGCTGAGGCCCTTGCGGTGCCCCTCCATATCTTCTTCACAATGCCATGGACGTGAGTTAAAATTCTTATAAAAGTTGTCACTTTTTATATGTTAGGAAGATAAAGTTTTATAACTAGATGTAAATAATTTTCTAATTCTTGAATTGATTTTCATTGTTCATACAGTACATAAATGTTTTAATTAAAACCAGTAACAACTGTATTTTCAAATATTCCGATAAATGCAACATTCTTTTATCATCCCTTTTCAGTGCTTTCTTGAAATATTTGAGGTCACTTAAATATATTTTTTCAATATGCAGGCCAACATATGAGTTCCCCCACCCTTTGGCACGTGTTCCTCAAAGTGCCGGTTATTGGGTATGTCTTTTGATAACACAATATTTTATAATCTGATTTTGATAATTTTATAAATATTTGCTGGACTAACTTACCAACATACCTATTTCAATATTTCCTTGCCATCTCCAGCTATCCTATATAATTGTGGATCTACTAATATGGTGGGGAATGCGAAGAATTATCAATAACTTCAGGAAAGCAACTCTGAAGCTTGCTCCTATTGCATACTTCAGTATGTACCGTGGATCAATATCTCATTTACCGACTAGCTATATGTGGAGTCCTCATGTTGTTCCAAAACCTAGTGGTATGGACAAGGATTAAATTATTAGTTACATTATCTGATGTCTTTCTGATAATTTTTTTAAATGAGTAATCATTTTAAGTTGTTGAAGTAGCTGATAAGTTCAAAGCTGTTACTGTGTAGAACTGAATGCACAGTAACTGTTGAGTTGGATTGTGAATGTATATTGTAGAGTTATCTGTTGAAATTTTATAATTGAATGGAGTTTATTATATTATATATGAATTTGTAAAGGAAGACTTTTGTAATTGCTTTGGTTCAAATTAGATTCCAATAAAATTTTATCTAAGTTGTTTAAGCTTTAAGGAGACTTCACATGTACAATGTATAAACTATAAAGTACAGTTAACTTTTTTGTGTTGATAATATTACTATTTGTAAATAGATATATAAAATCATGGATGGGCCTCCACTTAACATCTTAAACATTTAGAAGAAATGATCCTTGAGAGTAATTAATAGCATGTTTTGCCTGGAGTCCCAAATTTGTTACTAGCACTGATGACATTTTACAAATTTGCAGACTGGGGCCCATTAGTTGATGTTGTTGGTTATTGTTTCTTGAGCCTTGCTTCAAAGTATCAACCTCGGGAAGATTTTGTCCAATGGATTAAAAAAGGACCACCTCCTTTATATTTTGGGTTTGGGAGCATGGTATGGTAATTTCACATGTATTACAAGTCACTTTTATGAATTGTCTCTGATAATCATCTTTTTTGTGAATTTAACTTCACTGTTTGGAGTTGTGGATTGTACTGCCACTACAAGCCTTAGTATTGTTACTATTGTAGTTAATCCCTAAATCCCCTATCATAAATCCTAATTCCCCATTTCTCTTGTTGAACATTTGGTGGATTGTACTACCAGTTATAGGATTAATTTTGAGATTAATTCATTTGGTGTGTATAGAAAATAAGACACTACTTATGATGATCCTGAACTTTCTGGACTAGTTGATGCACAGATGTGACTCTGGCCAAGATAATTTCCTTCATTTGTTTTCATGACCTTCTATAAACTGTGGTAATCTATGATTGTCCATGTCATATTGATCTGTATAAAGAGGCTTTATTGTTATCATGGAATCAGTGCAATGACATATTTTCATCAATAACTGTTTCAGCAATACTCATAAGCTCATGAACTTGACATTGTATGAGTTGACACTAAGCAATTTTTTGAAAAAGAATTTTTGAAATCCTCTAAAAAAACTTTTTACTTTTTCAGCCTCTTGAAGATCCTAAAGGAACAACAGATGTTATATTGGAGGCACTAAAAGATACAGAACAACGGGGAATTATTGACCGGGGTTGGGGCAATCTAGGGAATTGTAAGTATTTTATTCCAATTTTGTTTTGTACCTATTTGATTCCTTTTTTTCAAATACTCATTGCTGTTGAGGAAGTTATAATTTTTGGTTTCATGTTATGTTATTTGTTTGTATGTCAGTGCCAATGAATGAGTGAAACATGTGTTGTTTATTACCAAGTTTAACCTTATGACCTCGTGCAAATTGTCCAAACCCCTCCCCACCAACCAACTAACCCCTTCCTATTGATGCTGTGTTTGTTTAATCTTAGTTCTGATTAGCTTTTACAAATTTGCATACATTAATATACCTGAGAAATTTACATTTTTATAGTTGTATAATTAATTTTCTCATTTTGCTATGTCATGCTCTTTTATACTTTGAAGTTCAAAAGTTATCTTCTGATTGATGACTGTTATGACAACATGTGATTCTACAAACTGAAGAGGTCTTTTCCCACCTTTAGAAGGGTAAAAAAAAAAACTCAGTAAAATGAAATATTTAAAAAATATTCTCATTGGTGCTGACGGAAATTTTCTGAAATTGTCTAGTCACATGCTCTAACTCCACTAACTGATTAAAAAGGTATTTATTAAGCATGAAATGATACCCCCCTCCCGCCCTTTATTTCTTGATTCTGTTTCTGGTTTACTTACAACGAGAATATTCTTTTATTGTTGAGCAAGATCTATTTTATTCTGAAGAAAAATCTAGGAAAAATCGAAGACCAAGATTCAAAAATAGAATTTATGGATTTGTTTAATGAAAGAAAGGAGTTATGTGTTTTTCACTCATGTCCTGGTTGGCATACATTATTTGGCTTTGCAGGAGCTAAAGGATGAAATTTCATTTGATTTAATAATTTATAAGGAGAATGAGCAGAAATGAACACTTAAAGGCTATGCCACACTGCGCCATTGGGCAAGTAGCCTAGACACTGAATATTTCAGTTTATTTTCATATGCTTTAACGTCTACCCACTTGAATATGTTTCTATATGTTATGTCAGCTAGTGTATCTAAGACATGCCTGCAAAATTTTCCTTAATATCATCAATTTTTTTGCCGTTATTAACTTGATTCAGTGAGAACTTTCTGTTGAATTGTCTGCATTTTGATGGCCTTAACTTTCAAGAATAGATAAACTTTTTCTCACGACATGTCTTGTGACATGC
This sequence comes from Glycine max, assembly GCF_000004515.6. Lineage (NCBI taxonomy): Eukaryota > Viridiplantae > Streptophyta > Magnoliopsida > Fabales > Fabaceae > Glycine > Glycine max. The sequence continues at coordinate 40,541,903 of NC_038256.2, read as the reverse complement.
TTTGAGAAAATTATACATTTTGTTCTGTGCATTTTAGGTAATTGACATTAGTTTCATACTTTCATTTTCATTTTCATTTTGTTTTCCATTATGCAGTGGCAGAACTTTCTGATAATGTTTTCCTTCTGGAGGAATGCCCTCACGATTGGCTGTTTCCTCAATGTTCTGCTGTGGTGAGTATTAATTTATGTTTTCTTGTGGGTTTATTTGGCCAAGAAAGAATTGCTTTGGAGTTTGTCAGAGTGTTTTACTCATTGCTAGTTTAAGCCTTCTTTACTTTGATTCTCAATTTCACAATTCAAATTTTAGCTGTCAGAACTGAAAAGTTCTTCTTAGAGAAAGAGGGGCAAAGGGGTTGGTTTTGAATATCCACTCAGATCAGGGCATGAAATAACTGGAAGATATTTTTGGCACAAAATTGCAGGTGCATCATGGTGGAGCTGGAACCACGGCTACAGGATTAAAAGCTGGGGTAATTAATGTTCAATAATATCTTCTAAGATATTTTTCTTTTACATAATCCAAGGATTGGTTTGAATGTCTTAAAGAGTTTTAATGACATAATTCTGGTGTTTATAAAAAAAAATCAGGTTATTGCTTTTTAATTTTATTTTAATATGAATACCATAACTTGCAGTGTCCGACAACCATAGTTCCATTCTTTGGTGATCAGTTCTTTTGGGGAGATAGAATATATGAGAAAGAATTGGGACCAGCCCCAATCCCAATATCTCAGCTCAATGTAGAGAATTTATCAAATGCCATAAGATTCATGCTCCAGCCAGAGGTGAAATTAAATTCTATTCCTCCCCATTTTTTTGTTTCCTCCTGCATACTTTATAAACATCATGTGTAATAGTTGTGCAGTTATGCTATGCGAACAAAGTCACGAGTCATGGTTTAGTCAATAATATTGATAGTTAGTGGATTATAAATATTCAGGTGAAATCTCGAGCAATGGAAATTGCTAAGTTGATTGAGAATGAAGATGGTGTTGCCGCTGCGGTTGATGCATTCCATCGCCATCTGCCTGATGAACTGCCACTCCCAACTCCAACTCCTACTCCAGTGGAGGAGGAGGACCACTTGAATCCTTTGCAGTGGTTTTTCCTCCGACTTGGAAGGTTCTGTTGTGCACCTTGTGGTGGTGTGTAGGTTTTCTGCATTAATTTCTTTTTCATTTTCGTTAATTCATTGTAGAATAGATTTTGTAGGTTGCACAGTGTTTTGCTTTGGTATTTCATTCATTCTGTCAAGTCTCTAGCGTGAGGGCTTGACTAACAGTTAATATTGAGTATTGTGTATATTTGATTCCCCCCCGGATAGGTTCTATGATTAGTGATAGATTAAGAGATATAAAGAGTTGGGTAACATCATTCATGTAGCGGCTGCTCCAAATACTTTGCTTCTGTGAGTTTTCAAATTTGATAGTTGATATATTATCATGCTAGAATTTTGTGTAGATTGCCTTTTTTTTTTTCCACCTACTAATTTATTTTGAGCTTTTCAAAGGTGGGAGATATTTTCTGTTGTATAGATGTGTAGTTCACATTACTGATCCTAATGTCAATGTAATGACAAAAAAATAAAGTGCACTATGCTGCCACTATGGTAGGGTAATTTGCTCTGCCATCGATTACAGTAACTACTATTACAATCTCATTCGGAAAATTCTAAGCCTGTCACTGGGCCTTCTTTTTTTCTTTGACACTTGACAGCATTACTTTAATTTTTAGTACTATTTGACTAGTTAATCGAGTAGAATTACTATTATTATATGAGGCAAAGCTACAAGGATCCTTTGATACTTAAATTAGCTTCCAAGCAAAGTGAGAGAGGGAATAAATGATTGTGTTTGTATAATTTGGACAGGGAGACTCTTACATTTTCCTATTTTCAATTAGACACTTCAAGTTTCCAACATTCTCTTTTTTTATTTTTTTTAATCTTTGGAGATATATTTTACACACTATTTTTATAATTAGTAAAAAAAATCATAGAAAAAATATCTTTAAATAATCTAACCTCAAGTTACTCTTTTTTATTTTTATTTATATACTTCTTTAATTTATCCTCTTTTATTTTTCTTTCATCTCTAAAGTTTGAACTAAATTTTAATTGTTTGTTTTTAATTGTCAATAGTTGAAAATAACATTATATCCAAATTTAACTTGTTCATTATAAATCTAATAATTTATATATATAAAGATATTTATTTATTATAAATTTTAATTTTAATATATTTATATATTTAAAAATATTTATTTAGTATGAATTTTTATACAAAAACAAATATTTATCTCATATGGTGTACATACTAAAATATTAATATTAAATATAAAGATAAATCATTTATCTTTAAATGAAACTAGGCTGTTTCATATGAAAAAAAAAGTGACTTGTGTACGGACAATATAAAACAATTTTATAATATAAAAAAAATTATATTCACATTCAATCAAAATCAAAATTTATTATGTATAATAAATTTATTAATTTTTATGATAATAACTTTAAAAATCATATTACTAATAATTCTAGGCTTTCACAAACATGTCAAATAACCTCAAATGCATCATAAAAATTGTATTAACCAACAAACTTAAAGTTGTTTTTATCATTAGTGGCATGGACGGATCTAGAGTGTATTAATGGGAGACCAAATTTTTTCAACTAAAATATTTAAATATTTAACTTCTAATAAATGATTATTTAATAAATAATTAATTTAACAAAATTATTTATTATTGACTTTCTGTAAAAACTAGAAGTATAATCTACTACCAAAAGAAAATTAAACAAATATTAACTTAAAAACCTATTTTTCTTATGCATTTTTATTAGTATTTTTTTTCTAATGTCTTTGTTCCCCTTAAATTCATCCTTGATTCTTGATAAACACTTATGGGAAAAAAAATTGAATCAATTTTTTTAAAAGACTAACATCTTTTGTTAGGCCCAACTCTTGTTGATTAATTTTACAAGGTTTGATTATGTAAAAGACTATGAATATTATGTAATAATGGGCTCCCTTATAACAAATTAAAAAAATAAATAAAGTGATTCGGATGTAAAGTAATCTGGTTTCTGTAAAAAAAAATGTAAAGTAATATAGTAATTATATTATAGAGATTAAAAAAATATAAGTTAATTTTATTTGTTTACAATCATAAAAAAAACACTTTTTTTAAAAAAAAATTATAAGAAACTATAAAAAAATAAGATTTTAATTCAATATTATTTTTTAATCATTTTAAAACCTATTTTTTAAAATGCTTATTTTTATGAAAAAAACTATAACAAACAAACTCGACACATTTTCATGCATTCATGCTTAGACACATTAAAGTTTTTATGATAGTTGTGACAAAAATTAAAAATAAAGTTCATATCATAGTTTTTCCTTGTTATCCCTTGTTTTGGTAAACATAACTTATAACATTGATTGAATAAAATACGATATGTTACTTATTTTATAAGTTTTCAATAATATTTTATATTTTAAATGTCAACTTTTTTCTGAGTACCTTCATAAGTATTTAATGAGTCATGAAACATATTTTAACAAGTTTTCAGAAAAGAGGAGAAAAATTGGATAATAAATACTAACAATTAGGATTTGTGGATAAAAGAAATTACAAAAAAAAACAAAAAAACACTAACTTCCCCAAAAGGTCAAAAACCTTCCCTCAAAGGTCTGCTGCTGCAACTCAATTCTAGCTTCACTTGGACAGTTGGATTCACTCTCCGATTCCCTCTCTCGTAGTCAATGCGGTGGCCGGCGCCGCCGGCGAACGCCGGGCTGGGCATAGCCGCCATGTCCTATATCACCGTCGACTACCTCCGCCACCTTTCCCCGGCGTGGCACTCGCGTCTGCAACCGGCGCTGTGGTCCCTCCTCGCCCTCACCGCCGTTTTCCGCGTCCCCTCCTACCGGCACTGGTCTGCCGAGTTCCGGTCGGCGATTCCGTTCATCGCCTCCATGCTCTTCATGCTCGCCGCCCTCCTCTGCGAAATGATCTCCGTCCGCTCCGTCACCGCCGTCCTCGGCCTCGACTGGCACCTGTAACTGTCTTCCATTCCAACTCCATTTTCTCGTTCCTTCTTATCTCGTGATTCTGTATTGATCTTGATGAGATTTCGTGAAGTGAATTGGATCTCGTTTCAAATGTAGTTTTTGAATGCGGATCTTTAGTTAGTTATGTTTTAGATTCAAAGGCTTCTGATGCTTTCTAGAAATCTCTGTTTAGTTAAAATAACAAGAGAGATGCTAGTAGCGCACTCCTTATCTAATGAATCTCACTCGTGATTTTATAGTTTTAAGATAGAAAATGTTAGAAGGAGTGTGTCAGAGTGTTGCTACTGCTAGCACTCTTCATATATCATATCGTAGCAAATAGTAAGTATAAACCAGTTAACACAAGTGCATTATACTAGATTAGTGGCATTGGTGCTTGGTCATTTCAATTTGAAAATCACAATATTAAAAACTGGCCATTAGGTTTTCAGTAGTTCTCCGTTAACATAAATCACAATGAAAGATCAGCCAGAGTGTGTCTTGGCTTGTTTTACATAAACTTAACTTCAACCAGGTGTTGTGATTTCTATTTGAAAAATGAGAAATCATTTACTTATTTTTCTCTGACAGGAACACACCTCCTCTTCCAGATACGGGGCAATGGTTGCTCTTGGCGTTAAATGAGAAACTTCCTACTCCAATTGTTGAGATACTAAGAGCTCGAATCATTGGACTGCACCATTTCTTGATGTTGTTTATGATGCTGGCTTTCTCTGTGCTATTTGATTCTGTTAAAGCTCCGGGCCTCGGATTAGGTGCTAGGTACATGTTTACCATGGCAGTTGGCCGCCTTCTTCGTGCCATAACTTTTGCATCTACAATTCTGCCATCTGCCCGTCCTTGGTGTGCTGGTTCCCGGTTCAGAGTTCCGGGATATCCTCATCGTTGGGCTCAGAAATATTATGTTCCCTATGCTACAGATCATGATGCTATCAGCCGGGTGATAAAGCTCGATACAGCTTACGGTATGCACTATGCAGAATATTTATTTGCTGGGTTCTGGTAACTGCTTTCATTAACTTATAAAGTTATGTTCTCATATTCTATAATGATTTAATCCGGGAATGTTTATGTTATTGCTCATAATGTTAACAAATTTATATGACTTGTGATGCTGATTAAAGATCCTCTTCATTTATTTTGCATAGACTTTGTTGGCTAGAAATATGAACTTTGAATTGAAACTGAAAAATATTAGGTTTTGGACCCTGGAATTATTTGCAGGCCACTTGGTGTTTCTTTGGTGTCATTTTATTAAGAAATCTGAACTTGACATTCTTTATGATTGTGTGAATTTAGATTTTCTTATTTCATGTAGCATCCGTAAATATAATTTTTAAATTTTTTAATCACAGCTGGATAATGTCTATCATCAATACCTTCCTCTATGTCTATATGAACCTGTCCACCTTATAGGGACATTTTGCTCGTATGAGAAGGTCCTGCAAAGTAACATACTCTTCTTTCTTAGTTGACATTGGAAAACCAGTTGGTGACTACCAGCCAGATTGGGGTTCGATGAGCTTTCTAATTGATTTTCTGCGACCCACTGTCTCCGAAGGACCTTCATGGTACAGTCTGTTAAAGAAAGCTGGAGGTGGCTGCAATGACCTCCTATACAGTGGCCACATGCTTGTTGCCGTGCTCACAGCCATGGCTTGGACGGTAAGATTTGAATTAATTCCAAGACTGCATTGTGTCATCGTCTTGTGATTGTTTGCATTTGATTTTAAAGTAGGAGCTTTCATTTTGAATTTTCTTACTATATTTATAATGATTGCAGGAAGCATATGGAGGATTCAGTTCTGCTCTTGTATGGCTTCTTGTGATGCACAGTGCCCAAAGAGAAATACGAGAACGCCATCATTACACTGTAGACTGCGTTGTAGCCATCTATGTGGGGATCCTCTTATGGAAGATGACAGGTTTTATCTGGTCACATGAAGCTACATCTAGTAATAGGAGGCTGACTAAATTTGAGAAGATTCAAAGCAGACTAATCCAAGCTTCCAAAGACTCGGACATTGATGAAGTGAGGGAGCTTCTCAAAGAGATTGAGTTAAGCAATGAAGAGAGCAAGAATCAGACTGGAATTAAATATTCACGGTTGTTTCGTAGTGCCACCATTGTCTTTGCACTTGTCATTGTTGTTCTGGCTTTCACACTGACAAGTGATGGATGATCTTCTGGCGATCCGAAATTTTTAGATTGTCACACATGGTTTTGTCCTTGCAAATTATGTTGCGCGAATGCTGGTGTTCTCAGTTTTGGAATCTTGCAAATGTATATCACGTAATGAGGCTATCTGCAAATACCCCAAAAGGCAGGATATAGTGTTCGGTATTATGACTGTTCTTTGATCATTGTCATCGTCTTGTACCACTAGACATGTAAGATATCTTGTGTGAATGAATTGCATCATTATAAAGAATAGACAACTTACCATGGATGAAAGTCAGAAATTGCAACATTACATGTGCTCGCCAATGTGCCAAAGCGAGTAATGATTTACTTTGTTTGGTAGGAATGAATTGGAGCGAATGGGATAGATTTTTATAATCTTTTCATGTTTGGTTAAAAATTTTGGAAGAAAGGAGAGTAGAGGAAGTTAAAATCTCTGTTTTCTCATATAGGCTTTCCTTTAAAATAGAGAAAGTTGAGGGGGAGGGGGATAAAATATATTGACGAAAATGCATACTCGATGTTTATAATAATAATTTGGATTTATTTTTTTCCTTTTCTTTTCTTTCCGTACAACTGAACAAAAAATGTTATTTTTCCTCTCCCTCTCCTCTCCCCTTCATTCTCTTCTCTTATTTTGAACCATACACTTTGTTGGTGTTTGAGAAGGAAATGCATCTATTGGTGGTGTGGAGAGGTAAGTGTGGCTGTTTGTACCCAAAGTAAAAAATTGATAAATGGATTTTGTATTTTATGGTTTTCTTTCTATGAAATATGGTGTAATTAAATTTTTTTGGTTTTATATATTGATAAGCCTTAAAAGTTTTCAATTATTTTGATTCTTTTGAAAAGAAAAAATTGGACGGGTAAAAAACAATTTGACTGAACCGGAACAAATTGATCCAGTAGTGGTTGGTAGCAGAGGAAGTAATTTGTGGCCTCAAAGGAATTTTACATGCAACGTCACGTGTTCAATTTATAGGAAGACTTTATTTAATCAATACGCTCAACTTGAAGGTTAACCTCGCAACTTTGTGTAAAAAGTAAAAACTTGAAAGACAAAAAAGATTTTAAAAAAATAAAATAAAAATTCTACAGTACATTTTTTGCTTACACGTTCAAGACCGGATTTAATTTTTTATTTAAGAAAAATAAATGATACTCGAATATTTTTTTGTCTAAAAGAAAACTTATATGTTATCTCCACAACAAAGACTATAAAAAGAAGAAAATATGTCTAAAAACAAGAACAATATCATTATTTTTTAAGTTTAAATATATTTTATCCCTCAAATTTAAATTGTTTTAACTTTTGATCCTCCAAATTTAAATTTATTTTTTAAGTCTTGTAATTTAAAAAAAAATCATTTTTGTCCATCTCCTATATATCATTATGTGTGTCAAACGAGGAGTTATGAATTCACAATTAGTTTTATCGACAAAATTTGATTTTTTTTAATCTAAATTTTAAAATATGATTTGTAGTATTTTAAACACAAGAAAATATTATGAAAAGACAAGCGAAAAAAAAAATCAAACCCAAATCTACATAAGTAAAAAAAAAAAAAAGACAAAGATGAATCAAATCTAGATAAGAAAAAAATGAAAATCAAAACCAGATTTAAATAAGCAAATTTCAAAATTAGAATCCCAAATATTAAGAAAAAAATGAAAATAAACCCACATCAAAAACCCATAATTTGTGATGTAATGCTCATTTTCCTTCCCATTCAAATATCCATAACACAATCCCATGGTAGACCTGTCATCATCATACCAATCCACCCATGTCGAGGCCAAACCATAATTGCCTCAATGACCTCTTCCACCTCTTTGTCACCATAAGCTCCATCACCCTTATCATTTAGATCATCATTGTTGTTCTATGGATTGTCTTTCACACCTTCACCTAACATCAACATGCACATGAAGTTAACAATGATGTTCCACGAAAAGGACATTTTGAGAAACCCTGACTTCGTGTTTTTCTTTAGGTACAAGAGTCTCGACCTCACAATCAAAATCTTATATCTAAGTAAGAAAAAACCAAAATCAAACCCATAATCAAAACCCTAGATCTAAATAAGGAAAAAATGGAAATCAAACCTAAATCAACACCCACAACCCAGAATGATAATAACTTGATTAGGGTTGATAAGACACTATGTTTGAACTAGAGCATCAAGTCGTGGCTCTTGTACCATAAGGAGAGCACGAACTTAAGGATCCCTCAAATGCACTTGACGAGGAACATTGCCATTAACTTTGTAGTGTGTTGATGTTGAGTGAAGGTGTGAAGATCATTCATAGAACCACGACAGGGTCAAAATAATAAAGACAATGTCACTTACAATAAACAAAAAAGTGAAAAAGATTATTGGAGAAATTATTCACCCTTAACATGAGTGATTTGGTAATAATGACAATGAGGGATTAAAAATAACAATTTTTTAAATTTAGGACTAAAAAAAGACAAATTTAGACTTTGAGGATAAAAAATTAAAGTGACCCAAATTTTAAAAACCAAAGTCCTATTTAAGCCTTATTTTTAGTAATGAGGACTATAAAAGAAAAATGGAATATTTTATTAAAAATAGAAAAATAACAATTAAATATTATCACTTTTCAATTAAACTTCCTAAAATAAATATTAAAATATTAAAATATCATCATTAAAAATTAAAAAAAAAAAAAAAAGGCAGACCACAATTATGTAAATTCGTCCTTGCAGCACGTGTAGGTTGAATTTAAAAACTAGCATAAAATCCACGACAACGAAGGGGTGAATTGTTGAAGGAGAAAGGAATGGTAATAAAATTATATGTTGTAACATAAGTCATTACATGAAATCGAAATATGGCTGCCAGCAGATCGACCCGCCGACACGGAGGACGTGGCTCTTAGATCTTGGTGGGGTGAGTTGCATGAGGGAATAGGTGAGAAAAAGAAAGGGGAATAGGGTGGGAGCGGCACAGAGAGGAAGAATCGTTGGGGCGTGGATCTGAGGAGGGAGGGGTGCGGAGAAGCTGAAGGGGAAGAAATGGCACAATTTAAAGGGGAAAAGGAAGAAGCGGAGGTGGGGAAATGGTTTTAGATCTGACGGGAAAGGAACAAGTATAGAAATTTGGTGAGTGGACAAAAGATGGATTTCACAGTGATCGGTAATGTCAATAGCAAATTTAATACTGGGAATAATTGTTTCCTATTCTCAAACATAAAATAGGCAAAGTGTGGCAGTATAATTAAAAGTTTTCTTTTCATCTTTATTTTTTCTATTATTATAATTTTGAAAAAAAATATATGACATTTTCTATTATTGTATATTGTATATATTTCATTTATTTTTAATAGATTTATTTAATCTCCTTAATTATTATAATTGTATATTTTTATGAATTGAAAATAAAATTAAATTTTCAATTATATTTTGACAAAAATAGAAGAAGAATGTGATACCAACATAGTTTTTATGCAATAAAATATTTTGTTTTAATATAATTGAAAATCAAACTCACATCAAAACCCCAAAAATTGTGGTGTATTGCTCATTTTCTTTTCCTTTCAAATATACATAACTCAATCTCAAAGTAGATCTATCATCGTCATTATCACTATCACCAATCCACCCATGTCGAAGGTCACCCCAATGACCTCCTCCACCTCTTTGTTGCCATAAGCGTCATCACCCTTATCATTCAAATGCCCATAATTTTACTTTGGATCATCTTTCACACTATCACCCAACATCAACAAGCACACGAAGTTAAGAACGATGTTCCACATCAAGAACATTTTGAGAAATTCTAACTCCATGTTCTCCTTTTGGTAAAGAGTCCCGACCTAAATCAAAATATCATATCCAAGTAAAAAAAAAAATCAAACCTAGATCGAAACCCAAATCAAAACCCTAGATCTAAATAAGGAAAAAAAATGAAAAATCAAACCTAGATCAAAATGATAATAGCTCGGTCAAGGCTAATAAGATGGTGTTGTATTTGAACCAGAGAATCAAGTTGAGGCTCTTATACCATAAGGAGAGCATGAACTTAAGGATCCTCCACATGCACTTGACGAGGAACGTTGTCGTTAAGTTTGCACCATGTTGATGTTGAGTGAGGTTGTGAAGAGGATTCAGAGAACCACAATGGTATCAAAATGATAAAGAAAATGTCGCTTACGACAAGTAAAGAGGTAGAAGAGATTATCAGGACAATTACAATTCACCATTGATATGAGTGGTTTGGTGACAATGACGATGAGGAGTTTGCCATAGGGGTGTGGATATTTAAAAAGGGAGGAAGATGAGTGTTACACAATAGATTTGAGGTTATTATTATGGGCTTAATTTTTAATTTTTTTCCCTTGTCAAAACATGAGATTGTGATCTTGGAGATTTACTTATTTAAATTTGGGTGTGATTTTTTCCTTATTTAGATCCATTGGTTTTCATTTTAAACATGGGATTTTTGTTTGGGTTTCATAATTTTTTTGTAACATTTATGAAGGTTTTTTAAAAAACATGAAAAATTGTATTTTAAAATTTAAATTAAAAAATAATTTTGGCGATAAAAAACTAACATAAATTACAAAAACTATAGCTCCTCGTTTGACCTATTTAAGAGAGGTTAAAAATAAAAAATAAAATTGAATTTTATGAGTAAAAAAAGGAAAATTTTAACTTTGAGGATAAAAAATTAAAGCGATCCAAATTTTAAGGAACAAATACCTATTTAAGCCTTATTTTCACATTGAGTACTACTAAAGGAAAATGAAATATTTATTAAAAATAGAAAAATAACATTTAAATATTATTATTTTTGAAATTAAACTTCCCAAACTAATTATTTTAACATTAAGATATCATGTATTAAAAAATTAAAATTAAAAAAATAGGCAGACAATGTAAATTCATCCTTGCGACATTTGTAGGTTGGATTTGAAAACTACCATACAATCCATGACAACTAAGGGGATGAATTGCAAAAGGGAAAGGCATGATAATGAAATTATCTGTTGCAACATAAGTGACTACATGAAATTGAAATATACATGAAATTGAAATATTCATAGAATTTATTGATAAGTAATTTGCATTGAAAAAATTGATTGATCATCTTTGATGAATCTTTCATTTCGATTATATTTTTTTAATTTATAAGACTCAAATAACAGATTTTACTTAAAGAAATCAAGCCTAATATTACTTAGACTAACAGTTTATGTTACATGAATTTTGAATAGTTGAAACCTAGTATTTATCGGTTGAATACATGAAATTTGAATCGTTCAAAATAAATCATATACATTAAATAATATAATATTAAATAATATAATAAATTATAACTCAAAAGAATTTAGACCCTAGGATTATAACTGTGAGACCTTACAATTACTTTATAAATATAGGAAATCCTAGTTAAAAAAGATGATGATAGACAAGAAAAGGAAAATAATTCTTTCCGTGACTTTTTTTAATAAGTGTGCCACAATTTTGCCACTTCATTTCTAAGAATGTTATACTTTTGTGGATTATTTAACTGCATGTCGCATTTTATGTTGCCATTGAGAAGGCAGGTTCTCCCAAATCGAGTTCTTAATGTTTTTTTTCTTTCATTTTTATAAAAATATTTGACTTTAAAAATAGTTTCTTTAAAATACATGGAACTTTTTTATATTTTTTAATTTATTCAATGACAAATTACATTAAAAATACAGGTGACGAAAAATAATAAATAATGAAATTTTTATATATTTCTTAATCGTTGAACAATAAATTACATTAAATATAGTGCAATACAAAAAAATTAGGGGACATTTGTTTCATTAATAATTTTTTTAGTCCCATGATTGTTATTCCTGGAAATATTATTCTCGGGTAAATTATAAAAAATATGTTTAGTCAACTATTATAAATAGTTAAAAATAATTTTTTTATATGTTCAGATATAATTAAAACACGTGTTTACTTAACATTTTTCCCTGATAATATATAATAATTACTAAAATATTTTTATAGTCAAATTTTGTAAAAAAAAAATATACATGTGTAATAACCCACTCGAAAGCCCAAAAAAAATAGTGCCAGAAAAATGCCACTACAACCGATCACAGTCCCTCTTACAGCTCACGCTTTAAAATTGCAGTCTTGTCATTGCCACGAAAGTACATGTCATTTGCTGCAAATAAAATAGTTAAACAAAGAGACAAGTAACTTCAAGAGAGTAGTCAATTTAGAGTTTGAATGTTAATATTATAAAAATTTAGAGTACCATTTTAAAAGTTATTGTGAATAACATACATGAAAAATTATAGCATATACACAAAGGGAGAATTAAGAGGATAGTTGGGTAGTGGTAGTAAGAAGAATATATTTATTCCCATGAGGAGGGAGAATTTAGATTCCTATTTGATGCGAATAAATATTTTTTACTCCGAGTAAAAAATTTACCCGTAAAACAAACATCCTAGCCCAAAAAATTCACTCACGTAGACACTGAGATGGACCTAAGGAAAAATGACCAACTAAAAATATGTGGTCATTGTCGAACTGTTAGCCATTCAAGAAAAAAAAATGTCCCTAACTTCTAAAACAATAATTTATTTTTTAGTGTGATTAGTGTTTCGATAACTACGAAATCTATTAAAAAAATCATGTATTTATTTTTTTGCCATCATATTTTTGATATAATTTGTCATTGAATAATTCAAGAAAATATATAAAAAAATCCCTTCTATTTTTAAATGATTATTTTTAAAATCAACTTTTAGAAGGAAAAAAAATAGAGTGGGATCCCCTAACCTGACTTCTAAACATTTTTTTTTCTTTTATAAAATGAAAAAGTTACATTTTTGTGTCGTTTTAGATTTGGTCCCTTATTAATTTAATTCACGAATTGAGTTATCCTATTTTGTAAAATTGTGCAATGTTGATTCTCTAGATCACAATTGGACGTTAAGTTAACTGCGACGTGTCATGTTCTAATTGGATGATAACTATCATGTGTCATGTTCTGATTGGATGTCAACTCTATGAAAGATAAAATGCATTGTTATTTTCATTGACCAATCATAACATGACACATGTCAATCATAGTCTAATAAGAACGTGACACGTGATAGTTAACACTTTTTTGTAATGGTCAACGTCCAATTGTGACCTGAGAAATCAACATTACACGATTTTACAAAATAGAAGATCCAATTCAAAAATTAAATTACTAGAAAACCAAATCCAAAACTAGAGTTCAAATTTATAATTTTGCCTTATAAAATTGAAAAACCGTTGAGAAGTCATTTTGGGCCTTTAGGGTAATTCTACTTCTCATGGGGTTTTAAACTGTGACATTTCGATAAACAAAGGTAATTGGAATTTTCACTTCCTCTCTTTGCTTAAATATTCTCCTTTTCAATTTATTTTTGGAAAATGTCCTTTTTCTAAAAATACAATTTAACATATACTTGCATCATTTATATTCATAAAGTACGTGAAAAATTATAGCATATACACAAAGGGAAAAATATTTTGTTTATTTTTCTAAACATAATGTAATTCTCTTAACTTCAAATTAGGAAACATGTTCCAGTCCCTCCCGCAAAAGTGCACTCCCAAAAATACCATTAAAAGATAGTTCATACTTGATAGCAAACACAAAGTGGGAAAGACAAGATTCAAAGAACTAATTTATTAATAATAAGTTTATAGTGTCTTTAATAGCTCAGGAAAAAGCTTTATTCAGTAGGCTGAGTTTTAAGGTTACGTGTCTTGAGGGGAACAGTCTTGCAGTACTCAAGAAAATGGCGGTGCATGTTTGATGATGCTTTAATACTTCAATTTAAGGAGGGAAAAAAATCGAGTCTCTTTAATTTTGTGAAAAGTTTAAGGTTTTGTGCTAAAATCTTGACGGGGTTGGTGATTTTTGAGCAAGTGTGTGCACTCTAGAGTGTTTGAGGATTCAAAGTAGCAAAGACAGGGAACAAAGGAGAATTGTAGAATCATTAGTTTTTTCCAGAGTCATTAACAGGGGAGGGGAGTGTATTTTTTTTTTATAGAGGACATTTTTGAAAACCTGAAAAGGAAAGTGTCTAAAAAATAGCAATTACTTAAATAAATATGAAAGTGTGACAAACATAAAATAGGTAAAGTGTGACAGCACGATAAAAAAAGTCTCATATCCATTTCTTTTCATCTTCATTTTTTCTATAATTATAATTTTAAAAAAATAAATAACACTTTCTATTATGCGTATATTATTTCTACTTCATTTATTTTTCCAAAAAAATATTAATACTTTTTAATCTCCTTAATTATTATAATTGTATATTTTTATGAATTGAAAATAAATAAAAATTTCAATTATATTTTGACAAAAAAAGAGAATTAGATACTATCACGTACTTTTTTATGTAATATTATATTTTTTATTTCAATACAATTGATAATTAATAATCTACCGTGTATCTACTGTCGGATAAAATAACTAAACATTAAGATTTATTGACATATTTACTACATATAATTATTAAAATTTAAATTAAATAGTTAATAATATATTAAAAAATAAAAATAATATAAAAAATTATTCATATAAATTATAATTTTTTTTTATTCTAATCGTACGAAATAATTTCATTAAAGATGATAAGTACATATAAAATAATAAACATATTTTTTTGAACATAATTTATTTGGGATCCAAAGTGATGAAGGGAACATGGATCACTTGTTTGTAAAACCTTGGTTTGACAAAAACATTCCAATGACACGCGGTAAATGTTATTGGTTATTTAATGAATGGAAAAGAAAGAGTTTTGGGGTTGGGAGAGGAGAGAGAGTGGGAGTCAGAGAGCAAAGTAAAGCAGCCGATTGGACTTTGAGTCCGTTTGTTCCTTGGTTTTGTTTTCTTCAGATTTTTTTCTTTTTTTCGTTTTTTCTGTCGTTTCACCCCAAACAGATATTTTGGTATCCAAACAGACCTCATCTCTACATTTTTTCTTTACCAGCAGAACAGAAGAAACACGTTCGTTTCGTTTCGTTCCCATGGCGGTCTCCGTTTCCGCGTCCTCCGCGATTGCTTCTTTGAACTCCGAACTCTCCACGCGCTTGCCACCCTCACTCGCCTCCGCATCTTCTTCCGCCAAGCAATCCTTTCTGCAATTCCCGTCGTGCACGCGCCTTCTTCGGATTAGCACTCCACGCGCTCCCGCTCCATCGCGACCTCGATTCCTTCCTCTGGTAACCAAAACCACGCTTTCTGCTTTCATTTTTCATAGCAGTTATGCATAGATTCACGAGTTTCTTCATAGTTTAGTAAATCGAGCAACAGGCGTGATTATTATTATTATTATTATTATTATTATTAAACTGATTTTTGAGATGATAAATTGCGTGTAAATAGTTAAATTAGTTTGTGAAATTATAATTAGTCGCTCAACAATGGAAATTACGTTTGACGTCCCTAAATATGTAACTGGTCGCTGAATGTGTATTTCATTACTCAAATTAATCCTCAAAATTATGACGTTAAGACTAAATTGAATGAACAAGCAGACTCAAGGACCTTGAACATTAATTTGACTATTTAATTTTGTTAAACTGTTCAACATATTTAGTCAATTAAGAACTTATAAGGATTTGTTATTTGTTTTTCTGTAGGTTCAAGCGAAGAAACAAACCTATAACTCGTTTGACGATTTGCTTGCCAATTCTGAGAAACCTGTGTTGGTTGACTTCTATGCAACCTGGTAAGTTGCTCCCTCTCTGTTTTGTCTTTTCTCCGTATTTGCGTGTTGTGTGTTATGCTAGGTTTTGTTAACTGATGTTTTTTGAGGTTGAAGTTGTTTTGTTAACTAGTTATATCATATAACGTCTAATGAGGAACCCAAGACCTGGTTTACAGGTGTGGTCCTTGTCAATTTATGGTTCCCATACTCAATGAAGTAAGCACTCGGCTTAAGGATAAGATACAGGTGGTGAAGATTGATACTGAGAAGTATCCTAGCATTGCTGACAAATACAGAATTGAGGCCTTGCCGACTTTCATCATGTTTAAGGATGGAGAACCTTATGATCGCTTTGTAAGTCAGATCATCCATTTTTTTCATTTGAATTATGCTTTCCTTGCACCTGGTGGTTAACTGTGTCTCAGCACTTTATATATAATATATGGAAGCTCCATCTTCTGCTTGTGCAATGAACTCCTATCCTAACACCCACACTTCGCCTAAAATGGCATGACATTGCACTTAAATTTGAATTGTGAAACTGAATTTGATGCTTTCTATTTGCATTAGCAATGTTGCAATGTTCTGAGATATACTAAACATGGATCTTACAATGCTTATAGTCTTCTTTGATTTTGTTAGAAATTTGAATTTGAATTTTTAATGTTAAGGATATAAACAATCTTAATACTTGAATTGATTGCTGAACCAACTAAGAAGGAAGTAGAAATCATTTCTTTATGGGAACTGCCTTAAGTTAGCTGTTTCCTAACAAACAATTTGTAGAGGGCTTGCATCTAGAGGAATCATCTAGTTCCTAATTTTGATTAAAACTTTGATGCTGGCATGTCCACCTTTATATTCACTTAGGCTTGTTGACTTTGACAATGAAAATGAGGTTGCCTTGATTATGATGTAAAGAACCTAATTGCTAGTTTGTTACATCCGTTCAAGGATGTTTAAATAGACTTTTTCCTGCAGTCAATAACATGAGAATCTCGTACAAAAGTTCAAATGCTTTCTCCCATCATCATATTTGGATGAAGTTATATATAGCTTGAAATGATGATCTGGTCTGATCTGCTCTGGTGTTTGGCTGTTAGTGGCCTTTTCTTTGATGTTATTGTTATTTGTTACTAATGTTAAATCTTTTCACACTCATCTGGCATAAATATATTGTCAAAATTCATTAGCATCAACTTATATGGTAGACGACAGATTTTCTTTAGCTGAATCTGTTATTTACGTATTTTTTGTTGTGAAGCTATATAGATGTTTGTTTATTTGACTAAACAAAACAAGGATGTTCACTGCTATCTCCATATTCTTAACAACCATCTCCACCTTCTAAGCAAGAAAATTTTTTGGTCTTGATTCCAGGAGGGAGCATTGACTGCAGATCAGCTCATTGAACGCATAGAAGCCGGCCTCAAGGTTAAGCAATAACCCTAGTAAGTCTTTAGTGTATTAAAGATGCCCAAGAACATCATCTTAAAGTGACTTGTATATATCCCCGATAATCCTTCCCTGTAAATTCCTTATTATTATTTTTTTTTTCTACCTTTTTCAGCTATAATGAAGACACAAAGAAGCTTGTCTATTGGAATGTTCGATCACATACATGATATGATTGACTGGAATCACTTGTTTCAACATCATTCAGACATTTTTGAAGTGATTAATGTATCTCAAAATGCAAAGATTCAGCCCTAAAATATTTAGTTTAATTAGCAGTGGCATTTTTTAAAAAAAGAAATCACGACTAAACCTGGTTGAGTTTGTGAGTTCCTTGAACGAGCTAATTCTTGTCTCTTCTTTAGACTCGGTCCTCTTTATGAGGTTAAAAAACAGTGCAAGTATTCAGAGAGATTAAAGTTGGTTATTGTTTGCTATGCACTGGCTGAATTGCATGGGAAATGATTAGTGCCATTTGAAAAACACATAATTTCTGCCGCCGTGACACTAATAAAAAAATTGTAGCCTAAAGTTAATTTAGATACACATCTTAATTATATTTAATAATTTAAAATTAATTTTATTTAACTTTTATCCGTGTCGACAATGTAATTGTAACATGATAGATTGTTCCATTGAATGACCCTTAGTGCGTATTTAGATGAGTATTTATAAAATTATTTTTGAATAGAATTAATTTTGCAAAATTGATGTCGGTTAAATTTGATTTTGAGGTAATGTGATTTATGTTTGAGTGTTTTTTTTTAATTATAAAAGCAAGTTAGTAGTAAAATTCTATAAAAATTTTATCTGTTGCCATTTTTATTTGTAGATGCAAAAAAGTTATTCAAAATTACTTTTAACTCATTAACTTTGAATCTAGAATTAATTATAGATTTTTTTAAATATAAAATTAAACATGTAAAAAATTATCTAAAATTAATTTTAGACCAAAATTTAATTTTCTTTTGTGAAATCAAATATACACTTAATGTATGTTTGGGAGGTGGCACTGTGAAAATTAATGGTGGCCAATCTCATGGTAGACCCAAAGGAAGGCAACAACACATGGTTGTTTCTCAAAACGCACGGTGGTACCCCGATTTTTGGTCCCAAAATCGATTCTTACGAATACCATATCGAAACACACTGTTAGATGAGTAGATGGCAAACGTGATTCTGCCCACATTGGATGCTTTACATAACACTTGTATTAGTCGTATTGTTTTGTGCGGGTCACGGTTAGAAGATTATGCAACACATGCACCTTCCGGGATCAATGCTTGCACCTCAATGTGTTTGGTGACTTTGGAGTGGACAAAAAGAACAGTCGATCTCAACAATTTTTGCAAGGTATAAATAGTGGTTTGGTTCCTTCAAATAAAGAATAGTAGTTTGGTTTGGTGGTGGGTTTTTCAAATTCGCCTAAAAAGTGGAAAAAATTGAAAATCATAAACTGTTGCTTCATTATAAATGTTGAAACTTAATTTTTTTTTTTAATGTCGTCGATCCAAACATACGCTAAGAGAATTACAGTATCAAACGACTATTGAATGACAAAAAAATGACTAAAACAACCAAGCATATTTAATAAAGAAAAGGCTTATACGTATTTTTTAGTCATCACCAAAATAAAATAAAGACCATTTTAGAAACTTCTCAGATTTATAATAAAATTAAAAGTTGAAAATAAAAGCCAAATTCATCATATTTACAGGAATAAAAAAAGTAATTAATAATTAAATCGTAATAAAATTAGGGATAATAATGAAAAATTATACAAATCATTGAAATTTTAATACAACTAATTAAATTCTTTAACTCTTATGAAGCGCTTAATAGAGCACTATAGAAGTTAAATAATTTCAATAAGGACATCATCATCTTTATTAGCTGTGCTGATAAACATGTTCACATAAGAAATATTTCACTCAAGCATTATGCTACTAAGATAGGTCATACATTAACCTTGCTCGAGATTAGGGCATTATATTTAATGGAAATCAATATGGTATCCACCACAAAATGGACCAAAAAGACATAGGATTAATAAGTAAAATAAATAAGATCAACCAACCCAATCACAATCAACGTTCAAATGCAACAAAATCCAAATCCATTCTCAAAATAAAATTTTGTCGGCTTTAACAAAAAAATAATATATCTCATTCTTAAAAAAACAGAAGAAAAAGGAAGTGAAAGCTCAGCGCTTCTTAGACACACCAACAGTTTTACCCCTACGACCAGTGGTCTTGGTATGCTGGCCACGTACACGAAGACCCCAGTAGTGTCTCAAACCTCGATGGTTCCTGCATGCAAGAATAAAAATCAATAAGGATGCAATCTCATGTTTTACTCTC
Organism: Glycine max; assembly: GCF_000004515.6. NCBI lineage: Eukaryota > Viridiplantae > Streptophyta > Magnoliopsida > Fabales > Fabaceae > Glycine > Glycine max. The sequence continues at coordinate 40,522,109 of NC_038256.2, read as the reverse complement.
TGACAACAGAATATAAAATCAAGGTCCATAGATGAACGGAAGCAGAGGAAAATGGACGGATTAGTTTTCCAAAGGTCACCCAAAAAATTGTTACTGTTTGCAATCCTTCCTTTGGGAGAAAGGTGAGGAAGGAACGGGTTCATGAGAATTCCATTTTTTTTTTCTCACTTGAACGATTATATAAATCTTTTAAAAGAAATCAATTTCATTGGATATATAAAGTAATTTGACATGGGTTTACATATATTTCTATCCGTTTTTATGAAAAACCAATGAAGAGGAAGCCACCCTTCTTTTTAATTCGATGATGATATATTGATACCAATCAAGGGAATGATGATTACTGCACTTTTTCCCTCTTTTTTTTTTCAATTCCCTCCATGATACCAGACACTGCTTGACATGAAGACAAGAGTGTTGAAGCCATACAAATCAAATTCATATGGTATAGATCTAACATCAGGCGAAACCACAATATTAGAAAACTAAAATGTATCAACAATTAACAGCTTCCCTTTTGATTTTAAATTCTTTTCAGCAATACAAGGTTTATTATGCATGTCTTCAAGCAGAGCATATTCTGAATGACAATAACTTCACTGCAATTACATCTCGGCAACAATTAAGAGAGAACACCGTGTATTTACATTCATACCCACGCACATCATTTAGTACCTTTGCAGTTTATATGACATATGATGAATGACCAAAAAGAAGCTAACTGCGCCATATTAGGCACGTACACATTAGAACAGCTGGACAATGTATTGTTTTGTTTACATGAATTTGTCAGTTTTCATTTGGAAACAGTTCCAACACAAGTGAGGGAAAGAGCAGACATTCAGTGCACTCAAATTCAAAATGTTTGGAACAATTAGTTTGTTGGAAATGACTGTTTATGAGGATAGAAAAAAAAATGTAATCACAATATCATTTAAACCATTGCAAGAATAAACAGGTTGATTTGCACAAAACAGTGAGGATCAGTTATATCTAAACATTTTCCCGTATAAATCCACAATCAAAATCTTAATTACCTGATTTTCTTAAGTCTCTCCAAGTCATCCCTCAACTTCATATCCAGTGCATTTGACACCACCTGAGAATACTTGCCATCCTTGTAGTCCTTCTTTCTGTTCAAAAACCAGTCCGGAATCTTGAATTGCCGGGGGTTGGCAACCACAGTCATCACACTATCCAACTCAGCAGCACTCAGTTCACCAGCTCTGCCAACAAAAATAACCAAAGCCCATTTCAATACAAAACATGAAAAACCAAATCCACAGCAAGCAGCAGCAAATTCCAATTGAACCACAACACTCTTATGCAACAATAAACAAATATTATTAACTAACAATGAAAACAACAATAATGGCAATGAAAGTAAAGCAAACCTTTTGTTCATGTCAACATCAGCCTTCTTGCAGCAAATGTTAGAAAATCGCCTCCCAATACCTTTGATTGAGGTAAGAGCGAACATTATCTTCTGCTTCCCATCTACGTTCGTGTTCAAAACACGAAGTATGTGCTGGAAATCCTCGTTTGCCACCAGCGACTATAAAACAAGACAAGGATCAATCAGTTTCAAACCAAAATTACAAATGCACAATTTTTACATATCCAAAACAAGAGTCAGTTTCAAAAATCTTGATTTCAAATCACAAGCTATAAGTTCTAATTAGTTTCACATTTTTTACGATCATTCAAACGAGAAAACGAAAACTTTTCAAACACCAAAAACATATACCCTGGATATGATTACCGTAAGGGAAAAAAGAAAAGAAAAAGAAAGAGAGGGAACGAACGGAATTAAGTACCATATTGAACGTAGGTATGCACGATTCCGGGAAGTTATGCGGCTCAGAGTAGATGAACACGGTTCCTAGGCTAAAACCTCAAAGTATCAGAAAAGGGTTCTTATATTTGTAGGAGAAATAAACATGGGCCGGGCTTATTCATGGGCCTGACCCGCCCAACACAATCGACGCACTTTTGTGTATGGGCTTAATGTTTCAGAGTCCAAGAATTGCACTTATGTTTCGACCCGTCATGTGACTCATGCGATGTTCCATTTTTTGAGAAAATAAAATCCTCCCTTTTAAAGAATATCAATATCCTTATAAAACAATAAGTACTAAGGAAACTCCTCTACTTTACTATATATATATTTTCAGTTTTATAAGAAAAAAAAAACTGATATTACAAAGTTAAGCACCAATTAATTTCTTTTAAGTAATTTAACTAAAATTTTCTCAAGCTTTTTTTCGCAGTTTGACAATATTCTACAGAAAATTGTAACCTAAGAAACAATAGAATTAAACTCGGACAAGTCCCTAGTGTGTTTGACAGTTTGGATGAAAATATTTTATTTGAATACGAGAATGAATAAGAAAGAAGATGTGATAGAAAGAAGTAAGAGAAAAAGGAGAATAAGCAATAAAAAAAAGTAGATTCTTAAATTATTTAAATTAAGAAAAACAATAAAGAAAGTAAAGAAAAAGGTTAAATTCTCTACACTTATTTGATTAGATAGAAAAAAAAGTACAATTATGTCAAATAAACTTTTTACCCTTCTAATAGCATAAAATAAAGTTATTTTAATTATTTACATAAAAATTCCCGTTTCCTTTTGTTTTTGTAGGACTAAGATTTTTTTTCATAAAATTTAAATATGGAATGTTTATTATAATAGAATAAAAATGAAAAGTAGAGAAGATAATTCACTTTTCCCATTATTTTTTCTTTGATAATTTCTTCACCTTCTATAGTTCTATCCGAAATGAATTTGGATCGTTTGCAGTTGCACAAACCAAAACAAAATTATTATATTTGTTGTAAAGCATAATTATAAAATAAAAATAAAATATAATTTATCAACAATGCATGTGATCTTTCGTATCCTATCATCTAGAATAATATGCTCTTCAACAACAATCAATTCACATCACGAGAATAAACTAACTTTATTTTTTTCGAATCTGAGAAATGAACTCAATTGTATCTCTAATTCTCGGCAGTCAACAATCCGAGAAAATAGAGTATTAGATAAAGGATAACTCATTTATCCACAGGTAGTATTCTATTCGTAAAATTAAGAATCGATTGTCTATCATACATTTAAAAATAAGGAAAAAATATATTTTTGGTGTTCAATTTATCTCTAATTTCGGATTTGATCCTTATACAAATTTGATCTCCTATTTTATAAAATCGTGCAATGTTGATATCTCAGGCCATTAAACATGAACCGTTAACAAGTGATGTGATGTTGATTATCACCTATCACCTTTTTATTGGATGATGACGGTTAATCATGACATGTGATAATCATCATCCAATACAAAACGTGACACGTGACAGTCAATATCATTTGTTAATGGTGACTTGAGAGGTTAACATGGTACCATTTTACAAAATAAAGAATTGAATTTATGAATTAAATTACTGGAGGACCAAATCTGAAACGGGAGATAAATTGGGGAATCAAATTTATAATTTTGCTTAAAAATAAATAAATAATTTTTTTTTAAGTTAAAATTAATTTATATATAAGTTACCTTATAAAAGCTATTTATATAAACCTCTTAAAAATTGATTTTCAACTTATATATTCACTCATTTTAATTTCTATAAAATTTATTTTAGTTTTTTTTTTATTTTTAAAAATCTAAATATACCATATCTATTTTGTTAGTCGGTAGAATCGACAAACATAATCCTCATTGCTGTCACTCTTTCTGAGAGGTTAATTGATACAAGTGGCTCTAATTTGGCCACAGGGACTAATCAATTAATTCAACTGTCACAACCATGCGCCAAATATTGCCAATACGTATAACACGAGATATGCCAATGCCACCCAAGCTAGCTTCCTTCAATTCATAGATGATATACCTTTAAGAAAAAATAATAAATAAAGAAGAAAATAGTTTCATTTTAGAACTACTTCGATATTTTTATCCCTGCATTTAGTTTTTAAAAAAGCTTTGGATGCAGAATTATCATAACTTTAATTTTGATTCTTATTAAGTCAAAAACTTTCATATTAGTATATTACTATATTATTGTTTTGGTAAAAATATTTAGTATTTTAGATAGTTGTCATTAAATTTGGATTTTAGTTTTTATAATATGATAAAACATAATTAAACAGTAACAACAATAGTTTATATTGTTGTTCGATTAAAAAAAGAATTTTTTTTTTGCTGAAGCCAAAATTCAATTGTTTTCTAATTAACCAAGCTCTTAATATTACAAGCGTAATGGTCATAAAAAAGATTGTCCAATGTCACAATTTTTTTATAACCAAGGTTCTGTGTGACAAATGGCAAGCTAGATTTGGTGTGCTCTTTTTCCTTAATGTCATTTTTTTGAGATTTGAATTTATAGACAAGCTTTATTTTTTATTAATCTTAAATATATTTTTTTGAAGAAAATATCTAAGTGTACATAGACAATTTGTATTTCTTCACATGTAACTAGCAGATATATTTGTGTTTAATTTAAAGTATAAATATTTTTCATATTATGAATTGTTATATAAATGAAATTAATTAATTTTTTAATAATTATTGTAAAAGTAATATTTAATTTATTAAATTGGTTGATAACATAATTTTTCTTACATTGATTATATATCAAAATCATATTTATCTTTTTTATAATTATTTTTCCCTTGAGAAAGAATATGCTTAAACTCATGGGATGGAATGTCCTTTGTTGCCGACACTAACGAACAGTTCAACTAACAACTGCCATTCAGATGGGTCCCAATCCAGTCACCGCCAATCTTATCCGCTTCCAATCTCTTTCTTTTATTTTTCTTTTGTGCTATTGTTTTTCAACATAATCATTAATATGTCTTGTTCTACTCCTTTGTGCTATTATTTTTCAACATAATCATTAATACCATTTTTTTAACTATTGTAATTAGAGTTTTTAATTTTTCAACAAGACTTTGAAATATTCTTATATATAAATTTCATATTTTTTAGTAGATTGTAAAACTATATTTGAACCGTGATTTAGTCTTAGAATAGTGTAATATTAAATCAGGTGGTAGGATGTAATTCTATCAAAGTTTTTTTCCGGCAAATTGTTGGTATTTTATTAGTAATGGAAAATTAAATCCTGAATTTTTTTCTTCTTTCATTCTCATTTTACCATCAAACTAATTTTATAGTTCTATCAAATTACTTAGCGTAAAGATAGAAAAAAGATAATAAGTAACAGGTTCAAACATAAATCCAAGTAACACACAAAACAAAAAGAATTACAGGCTAATGAAATAAGTTAATTTTACCAAATACCTGAGAAATTTATAATAAACTAATTAAATAAGAATTAAGTTGTTTGAAATGACTTGTTAAATGCACACTGAAATTATTTTAAAATGTAATTAAATAAGATATTAGTTATAATTTTATTTAATATTTTTTCAATTGGAAGAAAAACACTAGAGTAACAATTGCTGAACTAGTTTGTTTACATCTGTAAATGATCATTTACATATTTTGTTGAACCCTTTTCTTGGTTCTCCTAGGCTAAAGGAACAATCTCTACAGCAATCACAATTTGAAAGCACAATTCTTGATGTGCGTACTTCCTGCTAGCTGTGCAAACTAATTAAGAAAGAGAAATGTGCTAAAAAAATGAGTTTCTTAGTCATTTTCTTAAATAGATTTTTTTTAAGAAAGAGATGACATTCCAATCTAAGCTATAAAAAACCTTTAAATTTAAAGAGTAATTATAGATGTATTTATACTTATTTTGTCCAAAAATATGAGTAGAGTGTAGAACTTATGATTTGTTAGATACAAATTGAATTTTGTTTTACTTCACTTGACTAACTTTTTGAAGTTGTTAATATGTCCAAGGTTAGATAAGGAATTAAAAAATATTTATTAAAATAACAATAAAATTATATTTAGAATTATATATATAGGAGCATATCAACGATTTTTATCAAACCTTTTTTTTCTTAATTTTTTATTCGGTATACTAAAAACAATTAATATTTATTTAATAATATATATATATTTTTTTTATCTCAAACAAGAATTTATCGACCTTAAAATGCCTGGACGCTGGACCTGTGTTGCTATTATCGATTTGTCATACTCGTATATATAGTGCCGTTTTTATTTTAATTTCAACTGTGCAGACACGAAAATATCACTTGGCTACGTGCTCTTCGTTGCAAACATTACAAATAATAACAAAAGAAATTAAAAGAGAGAGGAAGAGAAAAAAAGGAAAAGGACAGATGAATTGAAAATGACCATAGCAATCTTATCAACGGACAAATTAGATATCACAAAATTTAGAATACGTGTTTTTAACATCTTAAATAATTGTCTAATTTAGATTTTAATAAAATGAAATGTAAATAACTGAACATAACAAAACATGTATTTAAAAAATAATATTTTATATTAAAATTCAAAATATAATTAAGGAAATTGATTTTGATCTTAAATCAAACCACTCTTGTAAACATTATAAAGAAAACACGTGAACACAAAAATATGATAAACTTTATAACTTCTATAAAAATTGAACCACTACAGAAATTTACGTGTGTAAAAAAGTGAGTCATGACATAACCTAATTATCACTTATTTTCAATCTTTATATCAAAATGGACTTGAGGGGAAGTTTGGCAAGCAAATCCTATAATATTGATGTTATAATATATGAAAATATCATATCTTATTATTATATATCTAGTCCTATTTTTTAGGGATAATTTTCTCTTTTCTTATCATCTCTTGAAATTGGGTTTGTTTAAATGATCACCCAAGTAAAAATGGAATTAAATAAACTCATATTGAATAACCAATAAAATTTTAGACAATTGTCTTATTCCTATGATTATCATATTTAATGCAACATTTTTTATTTCTTCTTCATATAATTTATGTATAAAATTAATTTATATTTATTAATTAAAAGTTAATAATTAAAATTATATATATTAAAATCTTAGTAATTATTTTTTAATTCACTTTAGATAAATAGTTTTCATTTATATATTTTACAACTTATGAGTATAACACTTAAAATATTTTTCTAACATTTTCATTATAAATTTTAGTTAAAAATTATGAATAAAAAGGTTAAATTTTAATTAAAATTTATAGATAAAGATTATAAAAATTAAAATTACAGCCATATATATTTTTTCTAAGGTGAATAAAGAATATAATGATTAAAAAATAGTTATTAAGATTTTCATATCTTATTACATATATATTTATGTATTTTAATATAATTTTAATTATTAACTTATTAACAATTACAAAGTTTTAATTTTACACATAAATAATATGAAAGAGAAATTAAATATGAAACATAAAATATGATAATCATAAGATTAAAGATTGAATTCAAAATAAAATAATTACCTAAATTTTATTACTTGTTGAATATGGGGTTATTTAACTCTATTTTTACTTGGATCAATTAGACAAACCCCTTAGAATTTGTTATCATGTTTTCTTATCAAACACATCTATATTTACATCTTAATTAATATAAATTCCATGTTTTATTCTCTTTTATCTTTTATTTTCAATACCTAAAATTATATAACTAATTTCAACAAAAGGATGCGTATATACGGTATAATGGTATATATATGATTAATATATAAAGTTAAGATTAAATCATTTATATAATATTTAAATTTGATCATTGATAAAAATAATTTTAAATTAAATTTTATTTATTTTTTAATTAAATTTTAAATTAATCAAAATCTCTTTTTCACTATAAAAATAGAAGGTTAAGAAAAAATAATATTATTCATGCAAAGTTAAACACCGGTAAATACACATTAGGGGGAAAAATCATAAAGCATAGTAGGACCTATATATTTTCAATGTTCCAAGGATAATTTAATGCCCTACCAAAAAAGCAGGAACTTAAGCAGCATGTCTAACATGATGATCATCACCAACACTTTATAAATAGGCAACTAGTCCTTCCCCAAATATCACATCCCACCTTAAACCCATTTCCATAATCACTTTTTCCTACTTTCTTCTCCATCCATCCCTTGACTAATTAATTATCCCTCACAACTACCAATGGCCGAAGAGAAACACCACAAGCACCGCCTCTTCCACCACCACAAGGACGAGGATAATAAGCCAGTAGAAACCGATACTGGTTACGACAACACATCATATTCCAAGCCTTCTGATGACTATGACTCTGGTTTCAACAAGCCATCGTATGAGTCTTCTGGCGGTGGCTATGAAGGTGGTTACAACAAAACATCTTATTCTAGTGATGAGCCAGCTTCTGGTGGTGGCTATGAAGGTGGGTACAAGAAAACAGGTTATTCTGGTGGCATTGATGAGACTTCTGGTGGCTATGGCGCTGGTGGTGGTGGATACTCTGACGTCACTGATGGTGGCTACGGCAAACCAAGTGGTGGCTATGGCGCCGCTGGTGGTGGTGGTGTGTACCCTGACACTACCACTGATGGTGGGTACAGCAAAACAAGTGGTGGTGGGTATGATGATGAGGTTGACTATAAGAAGGAAGAGAAGCACCACAAGCATCTTGAGCACCTTGGTGAGTTAGGTGCTGCATCTGCTGCTGCTTACGCCTTGGTAATCTTCTTTACCATTATTATTAATTTGCTTTATATATATATAATATATTTTCACTAAGTTAACATGAAAATGATTGTAAATTAATGTATGTATGCACTAAAGCATTTATTTGTTCTTAATTAACCTTTTCATTTCGACGGAAAATTAAATAAAATTTATTTAAGAATTGTTTTCATAAAAAATTAAATTCTCATAATATTCAAACATTTAATTTTAATTTCAGCATATTAATTATTTTTTTCAATTCATTTGGTTATGGATATATACGTTTAGTTTTATGGTCTTGTGGTTCTGAAATTTCAAAAAACTAAAGGTTGATTACAAGGACAAAAATTTAGATGCAGTTTTATAGATGTTTGATGTTTGATAGTAGTATTATTTTTCATTTTGATATGTTTTTGAAATATCATATTTTTCATTTTAATACGTCTTTTTATTTTAAAATCATTTTATAATTTTTGTATTAGTAAGTTGAATTAGACAAAGAATTTACCGTTTCTCTCATTTCTAATTTAAATATAAGATAATTCAAATTTAATGGCAATATAAAGTATTTTTACACTATCAATTGATTACAATGTTATGGATAATAATTTTGTCATTTTTTCTAAAAAATATAGTATTTAGAATGATTTATGATTAATTCACATTATATATATATATATATATATATATATATATATATATATATATATATATATATATATTAAACTCATTTACATATGACAAGGGCATGCTAGACTTCTGTGTGTATTTCTCTTTTGATACTCATTAAATAATTAAATTTATTTAAATATTTGTGAATAGAGAGGTAACAATTTTATTATAACAAATTATCATCACACATATAAGTTGTCATTTTCAATTTTCACCGTATGTTTGAAAGGAAACAACTTAAAATAATTGAAATTTTGTTTTGTTGCAATTGGTTTGATATATAGCATGAGAAGCACAAGGCAGAGAAAGACCCAGAGCATGCTCACAGGCACAAGATAGAAGAGGAGGTTGCAGCAGCAGCTGCAGTGGGATCTGGTGGGTTTGCCTTCCATGAACATCATGAGAAAAAGGAAGCAAAGGAGCAAGATGAGGAAGCTCATGGAAAGAAGCACCACCATCTCTTTGGCTGAAGCATAAGCAACCAATTATGAGCATATTCCTTCTACTTGTCTTATATATATATATATGCTTTTGGCTTATATATATATGTGTGTCTTTAAGTTAATCATCTTCCAGTTTATTTTGGGAGATCAGTATGGTTTGGAGAATGTTTCCTTGAAATGTGTTGCTTTATATATGCATGTGTACTGTGTTAAGTGTTAAGTACATAAAATAATATATACTCAAATGGTTTGAGATTACTTGATTTATCTTATCGATCATAGAAGTATTTTTCAACAGATCTTGAATTAGGAGTGTATAAATTGAGAAGAAAGAGAGGAAAAAAAAGAAAGAAAGAAAGAGTGGTAAAGTGATAGTTGTGATGAATAATTTCATTAAAAAAATAGGAGTTTGAAAGAATTTTTTTTTATCTTATTCATCAAGTACACCATACGTGCACTTATTTAGAAACAGTCGATTCGTCAATTCTGTTGAACATAAGCTACGTATATGTAAAAAATGTAAATTATAGTTAAAATTGAACATCTATATTTTTTTTAAGAGCAAAATTGAACATCTAATTAAAGTAGCTGGGTTTTTACTTTCTGTTACTACAAGATGCGCAGCCACTATATTGATTGTGAATTAATTGCTTTATCATAAAACATTTTTCATTGTGCCATTTAATATTGTATAATCCTCTTAATTTAAAAATAGAATCTTTGCTTTTCTTTCAAAACCCTTTTTTTTTGTCATCCAAAATGAAAATTATATAAATTTAATCAATTGGTTAAAATAAATGTTTGGTTTGCAAACCCTATTCATTTTATTTAATCACTATCCAAATGTTTGGTTCTCTTAAATTGTTGGTAATAAACTGGATGTGTCATTCATCAATCACCCATGTTTCCATTCAGATTCACTTATACATTAGACATTTACATTCTATCACCCTCTTATACTTTCAGTAAGAAACTCACGCAGCTCCCTCAACATTTAATTTGGAGTAATGATATATGAATTATTTTTTATTTTACATATTCTATCAAGATTTTTTATTTTTATTACATCATAAATTTATTATATTTATATTATTTTCTTTTTTTCTGTCTCTAGAGGATAGATAACACTAAGATGTCTATCAAATATTTTCCATTAATTTGTAAACAAACGTTTCACTATCACACTCTCCCCCTGATTTCACGCCACACACACACTAAAAACTTTCTCTCTATCTCTTTACAAACTCTCAGATTGCATAAGCCTAGCTCAATATCATACATGCACCAAACTTGCTTTTCCTTAAGAATCACCGACCCACCTGATATCTCTCCCACCTCAAATTTAATTAAAGCATCCGGAACTAAAAATTGTGCAATCGAGTCCAGAAAGACTTAAAAATGCAATTAAACCTCTGACTAATATCAATCTTAATAGATTATACTAATTTTTTTAAAAGAAATTAATCCACCATTTTCATCATCAACAATTTATTTCAATCTTAATTAAGTAATGTTTATAAGTTTTGTTACGATTTTAACCTTACATTTTTAACATGAGGGTGTTTACTACTAAGTTAAGAAACAAAATTTTATTTAAGGAGCTAGAAATGCAATAAAGAAAAAATAATCAAGTTAATAAGCCAAGTCTAAAATCAAGTAATTCAAGGTTTACTGATCATTTACATAATTGAGTTAAGTTTAAACAATTTTTTATATACAAGTTCAGTTTAAAGTTCAAGCGATCAACTCAAGTCAATTTACTTATCGATCTATATTTAATTTATATAGATAAATTTATATATAGCCATGAAAATTATCTATGTGTGCATGTGAATAATTCCCGAGAATACATATACAGATATACTCGAAGCATAATAAAATAATTTAAATATTACTAAATTTAGTTAGTAGCATTATTTTTATTATAAAATTAGCAAACAAACTTTTCTCTATCTCAATATTTAATTAGCATTATATCTTAGTACTTTTTTAAGAAAAAATGATTGTGCACTCATAATATAGAATAGTTTTATATACGGTTTTACTCAAGTGCCAGTGCATAACTGTTAAGCTGAATTATTTTTTCTTAAATTTTCTGCTGTGTGGTTATAACGGTATATGGTCTTCACATTTATGTTATACTACAAAGCACTATATGTATTCTTTTTGGCTTTGAGGTGAGGCACTTCCTGTGATTCCTCTTAGCCGTTTATGATAGAATTCTCTTATTTGGCCGTTCAATTTTTTATTTTATCCAAACCGTTTTTAATTAAATTGGTTCCATTTAGATTACAAATTCAAAATTAACTTAAATGGATGCAACTCAATCAGTTCCATTTTAACCTGTTCTAGCCTCTAATGATATATTATTGCTGAATTGGACTTAATTCAATATCCGTGTGTACTGGTAATAGTTACTCACCTTATCTACTCCACTCGCCTCTATAGCTATCTCATTTGACCCACCCGATTTATTCAATCCACCTGCTGATCTATTCCATATAATCACTGGGATCATCTCTATTGCCACAGAATATTCAGTAGCTTCATTCCAGAATATCTTCTTGTCAAAAAACAAAATGTTTCATTTTGTGATATGCCACACCAATACCAAACTACTACTGATCATTACCATCATACAACAAGTCACGCACATTGCAGATGTTTCTTTTTTCAGAAACACCTTCAATTCTTACGACAAAAAGAATAATTTCATTTTCGTCTTTACATTATTAATTAACTAGAATTTATTTAAATATAACTTTTGAAATAATATTATAAAAACTTACAATATCGGCATACACATAATAGTTTATAATTAAATAATAATATAAAAATAACCATTGCATGCCGTTTAATAACCTGAATATTTTTTTAGTCTTTTTTACATGCATTGATTTTTTAAAAATCTATTTTGATTATTAGATAAAAATAATTTATTTTGAAGAATTTATTATATAAACTAGTAAGATCTCTTAATATGTTTAAAACCAAAATTTTCTTCAAACATTATAAACTAGTATATTTATTTCTAATTATGAACTTCATCTATTACTACACGAATAGTTCAAAGGAAAGCGATGGAGAAGTCACTGGCAATCACTCGCATACATTCAGCAAGTGATGGACATGTGTGCTACGTACAATGAACACACACGCAGTGGGTGCAACCTGGATATTAATGAAAGTTGAAAATAATCACTACAAACCTTAAAATTGATTGACCTAGATCACAGAGGTTCTTAATTGGGGCAATGAACAATCCATCTCACCGACTGATGGAGATTGGGTTGGGACAAGACAACTTTCACATTTCCATCTAATCGCCACGCTTCTACCAAACATGTCTTCCCCATTTATTCGGGAAAGCTTGTGACTTCAAAAACACGCTACTAGGTCACAGTTCATTGATTTAACTAATATCAAAGTATTAATTAATAATCACAAGTAGACAACTACGGACACCAGTGCAACTGTTGTTACAGATACTCCGGATTCAATTCAAGGGCATTCCCCTTTCTGAACTTGTATAATCAACCCCTATACCATGGTTTTAAACTATGATTGCACCTATTGTGATGCTTGCGATGCGGATTGCGGCTGATGTGGTATGCAATTATTATTATATATTTACACTTAATATAAAAAATAATTTTACAATTATTCTAATTTTTGACATATCTTTTATTATAACATAACACTTAGAAGTTCAAAATAGAATATTGAAATCTAAACTTAATTTAATTTTGACAAAAAAAAATTTGGAATAGAACGGTGTTAAGGCTCCATTGCAGCTACATTGTGGTATTTCATGTGATTAAAAATCACACCGCAATTGCGAGCTGATACGATTATGAACACTACCACAACAATAATATTGCAATTACAATTAGGGTTGTAGACCACTATTTCAAACCTTGTCATGCACCATATACCGAATACTGACACTTAAATGTTGTAACCAAAAAAATTCTACACCTAAATACCGTACAGGATATTTTAGGAAATTTATTGAAAATATAGAAGGGAGGTATATTTTTATTAATAAAGAGAGGTATAAATATCATCGGCCGTAACCAAAAATATACTACACTTAAATGTTTTGCAACCCTAGCCGGGTAGTTAAGGAATGGGCCCAAAAGTAACCCAATCCATTTGGGATGTAAGGCTTCATAGATTTTGGCCCAATAGTTAAGCTAAATTGTGTAATTGCACTACTGTTTTCGTAAAATGTAAATATTGGGAATAAAAGGTTCAATATCCCCGTATAATGATTAATATGGTGGGATATAAGGTTTTTGCAAAATTACTCTAATAACCTTACTTTTTCAAACAATACTCTTCGCTTGTTTCGTTTCACCTCACTCTCTCCCCCTGGATTTTCATACTCCCCTCACCTATGATTTCTCTTCTCATGAATCTTAATTTTTCCAAAACAACCTCATGAAACAAGATTTAATCGAGTGAACGGCTTCAGCAATAAGGTCTATTTTAGTGATGATCAAACAAATTCCTCTAGTAAAGCTGCGTCCATCGTGATACAAGAGTTAGTCGGTGAATAGATAAATGGTTTCTTTTATATATATATAAGGACGCAGTTAGATACTTAAAAATCTATAAGGCTTAAATTCGAGCAATTAAGGTAAGAATAACTCACATTCTCAACCACTTCAGATCGAATTTTATGAAATTGTACTACTGTATAATAATACTCTACGCTTTATGAAAGTGTCCAAAAGCAATAGCAGATTGGATTCCCTCAAAGGCAATAAAAAATAGGAATAGTAACAGTAAAGCAACCCACCAACGTTATAGCAGCTTTGCCCATATGCACATATAGTGAAGGAATGAATAAGTGCTTTACTTGTCACAGTTTTGTTCTTGGAGCCACAAAACTATACTCGGATACTCTAAAAATTGCTCGCCGTCATGTCTACTCAAATAAAAACAAAAAATTGAAACCTTTGGCAAGGTTCCATTGTTTTCAGGAAAAATTAAGGATCATGGAGGTTGAGTTGGGGCTAAAGATCACAAGAACCAGATATGATAGCACTTCCGTTTCTGATTTTCAGTTTGCCAAAGACAGATCAGGACCTGTCTTCTTGTCTAAAGAAACCGATGCAAAGCTCATCCTCACTGCACATCTTAAAGGTTTTTTCACTCTCAAATTTTATAGTTATTCTTTGTTAAGCACTGATTTAAGGAAGTAAAATGAATTAAGTCTCTCTCTCTCTCTCTCTATATATATATATATATATATACTTCAATGTTTATAGAAGCTCTTTCATCTGAGATGCATAAGTTGATTTTAATTTACGTGGAAAATATTGTTCAAGTTACCTTCTTACTTAACATACATAATATTATCTTAACGTGCAAATGCAGGATATAAGAAGGAGGATATTGGCATCAATATCAATAAAGATGGTAGTGAGATTTCGGTGAGTGGGGAGAAGGAGGTGCAGGAAATGCAAATGATACCGTTCAAGAAAGAGCTGAAAACCATAGGGTTTGAGAAGAAGTTTGGTATTCCTGATGGGGTGGTTTTGGATTGGATCAAAGCTAAGTATAACGAAGGGGATGAAGTTTTGACAATTGTGATGCCAAAAACAGAAGTGGGGAAAGGAAATAGAGAAATTGAGGAGGTGAATGAAGAAGTAGCAGAGCCAAGTGTACTAGAAAATGTTGTTGATAGTGTGACACCAGAGCCAGAGGAAAGTGTGCCAGATAAGAGTGAAGAGGAAACACCTCCAGTGAAGAAGCCAGAAAAACCATGGACACCTTGTCCTCCTTTGGTTTTTGGAGGATCAACTTTGCTTGTAACTCTAATATTTCTTGTAATAAACTATATTAGAGCCAGAAAGAGTTAAATTTTGTTTTTATTGCTTGGGGACCCGATCGTAGTAGAGAAAGAGTTAATTTAAGTTTGATTCAAAGATGTTTATTTATTTATTTTTGGGTGTCTCCTCCTATAAAGTACTACTAGTATATCTAAAGTTCTACACATACTGATGGAGAATACATTTAAGTTGGCATGATAAATAAGTTGATGAATACTCTAGCAAAAACAATTGGTGGTCCACTGAACTGAATCTCTCATTAAGGCAAACTCTAGAAATTATTATGACACCTGTAAGGCTGTAACCATACTAATATTGCATCTCTCTACTCTTCAGGTAAGGCAATTGTACTGAATTAATATGATTTTAATTAAAGTACAAAAAAAAAAAAAATATTGGCACATTATTAGATGACCACGACCACAAGGCAAACTTCAGAAAATACTTTCAGAATATCTTGCATATGAACACCAGAGGAAGTGGAATATTCAAATCATTTAGTGAGAAGCCACATGAGCTCACATAACACAAACGTATATCATATAGTGTATACAATTTGGCAGACGTCATTGATGTAAAATTGACAAATATGAACTTGAAGCGATCAGGTGGAAACCAATGTTGAATCTTCCGAATTCTTGAAGCATTTCAGCTATGTCATGGTGTTGGTCCTATTGGAGATCTCATGTCGTGATAAAAATAAAAAATAAAATAAAAAAATAAGATTTTGTTCAATGGGTTGCCTATACTTGACTACTTAAGTAAAACAGGCCCAATAATTGATCCAGAACTCTCTTGCAACCCATTACATATTTGCTACCCATCTACAAAACCTAGAACTATAGGTTTGCACTGCAAAATGACCCAAAAAAAGGGCTGGTAATA
The DNA here is from genome assembly GCF_000004515.6 of Glycine max. Taxonomy (NCBI): domain Eukaryota; kingdom Viridiplantae; phylum Streptophyta; class Magnoliopsida; order Fabales; family Fabaceae; genus Glycine; species Glycine max. The sequence goes on along the minus strand of NC_038256.2, from coordinate 40,505,660 downwards.
TATATATATATATATTATCTTTTACTTTTGAAAATAAAAGAAGGCTACACCGGACAGTCCCTTAATAGGAGTATCTGAAGAAAAGGGGAAGAGAAGGCTAAAGCCTCCAAGATTGGGTTTGGCTGAGCAGTCTTTGTGGAGGTGGTCAATGATATATGAAGCAGAAGCACCACCAGAGCATATGCTTATGTCTTGAGCAGTTTTGAAATAAAATCAAAATTTATGATAAATTAATTAAACTAATTATTTTTATTGATCTTGATGAATTAGGTAATTATTTTTTATATATAAGATCAAATGTAGTATTGTTATTTTGTGACAGTAATTTTTTGGCAGTTCAAAATAAATAAAAAAATGCTTTATAATATCACTCTTTATTTGCAAAGAAATTTTCAAACTTAATTTTTAACTGTTTGAACCGCTATAAATTGCTTATGAAAATTCCTTTGCAAACAAAGAATAGATTAAAATATATAAAAAATATATATGTAAGGATATTAGGTCATATTAGGGTTAAATATATTAGTGGATTTATTTGAGTAAGACGATGACATGGTAAAAAGGTATATCTTAAATAAGCATTTTCATTAAATAACACGTGTTAACGTTCAAATCTTTTAGCTGTGGTGCTTTATTATAGAAATGATTTTGGTAAATATAGTTTTTAGGACACTAATTTAAAAAAATAAAACTAAAAAATATTAAAAATATATTTAATATTATCAATATATTCTTACCGTAATTTTTAATATTATTTTATTTGTTTATTAATTATTCATGGTTAATAAAAGTGAAAAGTGAAATAGAAAGAGATTGGACATTAAGGTACAAAAATAATTGGTGTTGAGTAGTTTTGTTTTTTTGGGCAACTTGTTGAATAGACTAATTCGTCAATCAATTGCCAGAGTTGAGTGGACCTCATTCAACCACCATATACGTAACACACTCTAAGGTGGGCACTGAGCTATTTTCAAAAGCAGTTATTAGCCTGTACAACATCAACTTGCTAGAATTAAAGGGGCATACCTTTAACTTTAGTTCTTCTAAGTTCTATGGTATCCCATAGAATTTTATTCTTTTATTTAAAACTACATAACATAATCAAGAGCTAACCATTTCGTTTCTCAATGTATTCACATTGTATTGAGCTGGAAAGACAATAGTTTGCTACAGAAGCAAAAATCACAAGTTCTTCTAAACCTACGCACAAGTTGCAGACATAGCATGTGCATACAGATAGATAAAGATATACTTGTAGAAATCATTATGAAGGCAATACCCACATATAAATTCCATGCCCTAACGTTTGAATAAAATTGCTTCAATGACACTTAAAAGACATAAAAATAGATTGTAATTATTATGATAACATGAGAAAAAAAATTGATGTTCAATCAAATAATAAAAACAATATATTATAGCATTACCCTACTCGCTGAACAAAAAACTGACATTTTACTGCTGAAATTGAGAGACAAACCGTCAGAAAAACCTTGTAAACACTTTCAAGTTCTAGCACAAATGTTACGCCAAAGCCAAATCCTGACGAGTTTATGAGATGCCATAAAGAATAAAAAATAATGCATTGACATCTGGCCAACAAATTTTACCTTGATCAGGAACTAGTGTCATCTTTCCAAGAAATTAAATTCTGGATGGCAATAAGCCAGGTCAAAGTCCACCCACTTCAATGACTTGACTGCAAACTCAAAACGTATTAAAGATTCATCTACAACACTAAAAGGTTGCGGCAAATGGTAATACTTTCAATACCCCAAATACATAGCATAGGACCGAAACAACAGGTTTACTCTGTGACAAGTGAGACACTGGTCTGTGTTATATTTTTGCCTTGAAAATTTGATTTTGATTGTATTAAAGCCCACATGCTACAGAAAAATCTTTGTAAGACCATATTTTGATAAGAAAGGTTGTAACATGTAAAGACGGAACAGAACAATATACTCGACCATCGTCAATGCGATTAACAATTCAAGTCTGCGAATGATAATGGAAGAAAAATATAACACAAGCAGTCTAACGGAGACAGAATTAACTCAAAATTTGATCGACTTATATGTCCTTTTTTACAGCTAGTCTTTAGAGTTTAATGAAAAAAATTAAACAATCCCAAGACTCCAACGGAAGTCAAGATTTTACAATAATCTGCTCTTCCTAACACAGATATAAGTATATGAACCAAAAGGAGATTTATCTAACACATATTCATAAACAAAATAAGCTACAATGAGGATGCAGCAAGTTACAAAGAAAATTGAACATCACGAGACAAAATCAAGAGGAGAGGAAAGCAAAACAGACCTCAAGGATCCGCGTCAAATATCCTACATTCTATACATTTTTTGTGATTTTTAGGTACAAGAATCCTCCACCTTACCACTTCACGTGGTGGCATCATCTTCATTTCAAATCACTAGCCTTTGTCATTCTTCCACTTATTATCTCCATTGATTGTTTGCTTCTTCATTTCGTAGTCTTCCATTTCTATGGAAGCATAATTAGGCTATGATATCATCTCAGTTTCTATTTTCATCACAGCACCCACAAATAAATGATGGGGGCAACAAGTTACTCAGCATTGCTTGGCCTGCCAAGTGAGTCAAGCCCTTCTGTTCGGCTGCGCACAATTCTATGGAAGACATCCCTCACTTGGCGCTCCAAAGGGTCTAGTCCACCTTTCAAAGCATCACAGACTTGTGAAACCTCCTGCACTATCTGTCTAACCTCTCGTTCTTTCCCCTCCGTCAATGGGAAGTGGACAGAATCAGCCAAATCATTCATCACTCTAGCACATTTCTCAATCTGATGAATCTCCTTAAGCAAGCCACAAGAATTCTTCCGCTCCCGTTTCTTCGACTCCTCCACGATCCTTTCGTGAAGTGAGAGGATTGCAGCAGCCCAGGAGTAATTCCTGGGAATGGTAAAATGGACATGTAATCCACGGTCCTGGCACGGAATTGCAGCCACAAGTGCCAACATCACAAACAACAGGATCGAATTCATGATGAACACAGGCATTGCAAGGCCACCAGAAGCCATAAGCTCATTTGCCTTAGGTGGATAAATGTTGTTCCCAATTGCTTGGAGCTGCCTAGCAGCAGACCAAGTCCGAGAAACACTCCACGAAAGTGATCGAAAATGCCCCAATGACCGATGGTGATAGGTATTATTATTGCTATGATTGTTACCATGACTATGACTGTCTCTGCTACCAGTGCTGCGGCCAAAGGACCGGTTTCGATGTGCAATTGATGCGTTGGAGTCCTGATCATCAAGCATCCCGATGTGCAAATCAATGAGGGCCTTCTTGGCTCTACGAAATTGGCCCTCACCAATGCTCCTCTGATGCCCCAATGCATAGAGCACAATCTCCAACAGCTTCTGCCATTGGCGAATCTGCTCAATACCGTCACGAATGGCATTGCAAACATCTAAAGCCTTCACACTGCGCTCAAAGTATTCAGACACCATGCGATCCAATGGGGGTCTCAACACCTGAGCCCTGTGGCTGTGGAGAATGGCCTTGAATTCCTCTTGGCAACACAGGAAGCAATGAAGGAGCTTCCCAACCCACGAGAGCGAAAGCAAATCATCATGAACAACCGAAGTGAGTTCAAGGAACCGGTCAGTGACGTGTTGCTGAAAGGATTCCAACTCAGCCTCCAAGCTTGACCCTTCCATGGAAATGGAGTGAACCTGTTCTTGACGAAGACTCAGAATTGAACGGCCAAAATGGGTTAACGATGAAGGAGAAGACGAACCTTGGTAGTCCGTCGCAGGCATTCTCGCACACAACGCAACTTACACAAACTCACTCTCTCTTCCCCCAATGCCTATCGCTTAGACCCAGTACCCAAAATTCCAACCACAATAAAAAAAACCCCGAATTTTCTCTCCAATTTGACAACTTTTTTACCTCAATTTCAAGACCCAGAAATCAAAAAACCAAACTTCACATACCCATTTCCCAAAATCAACTTTTTAATCACTCCAATTGGAAAACCAATAAGTGAGACACCAAAATTGGGCTTGAATATGAACCAAGTGAACCAAAAACAATAACGAATTGAGAATCTAAAATAGAAGTGAGAGAATTTCAAAGGGTGAGAGAGAGGAAGACAAGGAAGTGAGAAGAGAGAAATGGGGGGAGAAGTGAGGCCTGGAACCCTAGTAGGAAGGAGAGGGATTATATTAGAATAATTGGACCGCGTATTTAGTGGTTGAAAAAAATAAACAGCGAAATACGCAGAAACAAAAAAACGAACCCACACACAGAAAAAAGGAAAATTATTTTCCCTAATTAGGAGTAATGTTACGGTTTAGGTTTTTAATCTATGGTTGATTAGTGAAAAAATCAAGGTTGAGAGAGAAGCTTGAACGCGGACCGAACACGTATCAGACACGGTGGCGAGAACCAAGATTCTCAAGTTTAGCGGCGTAGATCTCGACGGGCGCGTACGGATGATGTCTTCGCCGTTGATTTTGAAACAGTAACATTTTGGTTGTCCCCCCTGTACGACACAACCTGAAGCCAGCGAGGGGAATTTAAACGTACCAGCCTGTGACCTTGATCTTGATGATGATTTTTTTAATCTGTTGAAAGGAAAATTAAAAGAAAATAAAGTTAGCTTTTTCTTTATTTTTCTCTATTTAATTTTAAAAGAATAAATAAACAATGAAAAATATAAAGATTTTTTAATTTTTATTTTATTACAATCTATTACATATTGATAATTTTATAATAAATATTTTAAGAAAATGTGCCAAAAAATATGATAACATAATTTTTTTTTCTTATAAACTCATTTTAAAATAGTCTTTCTTCTGTCAGATTTTTTAGTAATATTATGTATTCTGAAAATTTTTCTTACGTTTAATGCTCTATGAAAGATATTAAATAAAAAATATATCTAATGTATTTAAAATATAAAACACATTAAATATTCAATAAACAAAAGAAGTATAAAAACTAATCTAAAAATAACACAAGAAGATTTAGATTTTTGTTTGTTAATTGATTTTAGGGTTGGAGTTTTGGAACAGTAATGCATGGATCCGGGTACGGCACGTGGAAAAATGTGAGCTTGTGAAACTAGTATGTGTAAAAGCTTGTTTGCACACGAGGCGACGAGACGTTTCTTTAAGGTATCGTACAGGATTTCCAAAAATGTGAGCTTGTCATATTTTATTATTGTTTGATGGATACAAAATTTTCATATTTATCTTGCTTCACATTACTATGATAAAAGGTGGATATCTTGATTTTCATGGAAAAGAAAGTTAATTTCTTAAATTACCTCTCTCCACTACATTACTTCACATTTTTTTATATTCATTTATTATTTTTTAATTAAAAAAATTATTTATTTTTCTATCATCGCTAATACCTTTCAAACATGTTCCCTAAGAATAATATTTTTTATCATGTTATTCCCACGAATAAGAATCCTGAAAATGCAACGATGTACCTTAAAACAAATGCCTCTTTGACATTTGTTATCTACATTCAATTTTTTCTTTGATAAATAATTAGTAAAGCAATGTAAAAATAAGTAGTTAAGTAAAGTTTTGTATAAAAGAGTAGTTAACTTAAAATTAAAACTAGTACAACAAAATAAATGTTTTATAATTCAGGAAAACGATGACAAATTCAAGATATTTCGGTGTGTATTGTTATTTTGTTACATTAGAAATACTATCAAGCTTCTGTACAAAAAAATAAAGAAAAAAAATATACTACCAAACATTGAAGTTTTTAGCTAGAAACAGTAAATGACTAGAAAATAGGTGAAAATTTTTACATTAATATAAATTTACAAATACTCGAGGGCCTCGGCAATGTGGATTGTTTATAAATTTGATTTGATTTGATGACTGAGTCTATTATTCTTTAAAAAAAATGTTATATTATAAATTAAATGCTAAATGATTATTTTCATTTTTTATCTTATTTTTTTATTTAATTATTCATCTTTTAAAAAATTTATTTTAATTTTTTATCGTATTTAAAATGTTCAAATAATTATTTGTCTTTTAAAGGATATTATTTTAAGTATTTTTTTTCTACAAAAAGAATAAAAAATAATATAATTTATGAGTATTTTTGTAAGTATTCTTGAGTCTTATCTATCATCATAATCCTATTAAGTTCCTAAGATTCAACTCGGATAAATTTTCACATATAAAAAAAGTAAATATAATTCGTGCAACGTGAATGATTAAAGAAAAATAGTTCCAGGCCTATCCTCTTTCCTTAAAAAAAAATAGTAATCTAATATTTTTTTCTACATTACAAATTTTGAAAAAAAAAGAAGGAAATAAAGCAAAGCGCAAAATCTAGTGTTTTAAGGATTGAATTGTATCAGTCGATTTAACTTGAATGCGGTGGACATCCCAATTTGATTTGTTAAGAGGATAAAAAATATATCATAATTGATATGACTTAGGTTGAATCGAGGTGAATATTTGATTGAAGCAGGTGTTGTTTTTGTTAAAAATAATATCGATTTTATTTATCTTATTTTTATGAACTTATGATTATTTTTAAGAAATATAAATGTTTATTTGTTTTTGAAACTTATTTATAAATTTGTATTGACATGGTTGGTATTTAGGGTATTATATATTTTATAATGAAAATTATTTTAAATTTTGAATATTAAATAATTAAATTATATTGTTTTAATATATATCCTATCAAACTAATTTGACTAGTGAGATTTTGAATCAACCGATAATTCATTAATCCAGTGACGGGTCCTGTTATTAAAACAGTATGGGTTGAGAGAGACACGTGGCTGATAGAACTGAGTGGGTCCGTTCATATTCTTCGTTGCTTTCTTTCTAGAAAAACAAAATGTCAAGCCTCACCCTCTTTAATGTTTAATGGAAACGACGAATATAACCCCGTCGGAGCAAGACGGAATTTCAAATTTGACAAGTAGTTTAAGAATGTAACACATATTTAAATTAGTTTTTTATTTTTTTTATTAATTAAAAGTTTATTTAATTATTTAATAAATGATTTTTTAGTCATTTTTAACATTTTAAATATTAATTGAAGTAACATTTTTTTTTAAATGTTAGTTTCTAATTTTCAGTTTTTTATATTTCTTCTCCTATTTTCTTTAAATATTTATTAGTTTTTATTTTTAATATTTTTTATTTAAGATAAATTTTTATTTTTATTATTTATGTAAATCTATAGTTTTCAGATTCTTAAACAGTTAATTTTATTAGACACTTGTGATTCAATAAGATGTTTTTACAACTTTTAATTATTATTTAGATTTTCAACTTTCAACTAATTTTTTAAGTTAGTTTTATCGAATAGTTAAATTTCCATTTGTTTTTTAAGATAAGCTAAAAAAATTATCCAAAGATAAGGAAAATTTATGTAGTCTTGAAAGCATTGTGAGTCCAAATGCTTTTCTTGTTATCTCCTTTCCTTAAATTTTATTTGTTTAAAAAATGAAATGACGGATCGAGTGACAGACCATCGCAAAAACTTTAATTTATAATTAATTAATAATTAATAATTCAAAGGTCCAAAAGTGCAATGTATCTCTCTCTTGATATTGGGATTGCACAAGCAACCAATAGGTAGGGTAGGGTTGGACCGTTTCATTCATAAACGTTTTGTCATTATTGTTTGTATTGGTAGTATAACGTGACACTAAACTCTCATGGATCGTGACTTTTTCTTTTTTATATCTCTCTTTATTTCACTTTTTTCTCATAGATAATGGATTTTAAGTGATCACTTAGGCAAGGATATGTTACATCAACTTTAATATATCATTATCTCTTTATGATAATCTTGCAAAATACCTATAATCTTCTTATGTTTTAAAAATTATATCTACTTAAAAATATATAAATATATCAAAATTGTCCTTTTAAAAAGATTATTTTTTCTTTAGAATTACTGTGAAATAATTTACATATGTAACATTTATTTGTGACTACGTATGTATGCAACTTCGAGACGATGTATTCAAGGATATTTATTATTATTATTATTATCTAATAAAGAAATTAAAATATTATTCATAAACTTTAATCATCACATGTTTAGTTGGTAGGAAATTATATAAGTTTGATTCTTATATAATATAATATTTTTAGAGGTACAAAATTTTATGTGTGATTATGCCACTAAGGACCCTTAAGCTTGTGATAAAAAAACCTTAATTATGTTGGTTAAAAAAAATTCATAAACTTTATTTTGTTTTGTTTTTTTATTATAACAACTACTCAAACATTTATTTTTAAAAAACATTTATTTTTTTAAAGGGTAAAACGAGCCTAATATATTAATAAAATGTGTCAAGATGTGTGACTCCCAAAAAGAATACGTCAATATGAAAACAAAAAAACAAAATTAATAAAAAAACAAAAATGCAATCAGTTTAAAATAGTAAATGATTCCAAACACCAGTTGATAAAAGAATAAATCAATGTCCCATGACCCATATAATATAAGATTAATAGTAAAATACATAATAATATAAAAAATGTAATAACAAAAACTAAAATTATAATGAAAATAATTTATCTAGAAATAAAAAAATTATAAAAATTTAACATTAATTGAAAACTGAAACTATAATACCTCAATATATTTTATCATAAAATAAAATTAAAATTTATATAAAAATATTATATAAATATATTTATTTTTATCATTTTATATTTTTTAACTAGTTGAACAAATAATTTTACTAATACCCAATTTAAAAGTTTTCTGCTAAGTAGTTTTTAATTTTAATTTACCTTTCTCAACTTCCTACCATTTATAATTTTGTACGTAAGTACCTTTTGTGGTACAACAAATCAGTACTTTAGCTGCATGTATTTTGGTTTTTAAGATCTGGAAAATTTTCAGTTGGATAGTATATTTTTATATGTCTAAAGTGAGGACATATCACATTAGAGAAGAGGATATTTTATATGAGAGTAAAATATTAAATTTAAATTATATAATTAAATATGAAAATTAAAATTTAATAACAGATTATAACTTAAAAAATTATGTGAATTTTTAAAAAAATTATAGGACTTTTAAATATTAAATTTTAATTTATGCATGATTATATAATTCAGATTTATTTTTTTTACTTTTATAAAATATTTTTTCTCATTGTCCCCTGTCAACGGTTTAGATATGATCGGAGCGGTATACTTTATAAAAACATTTATTTAGTCCAACGGTACAACGTATATCTAGCCCCTGAGTTAAATGTATATTTTAAAGTTGATAGAGTACATGCAGCAATGAACTTCACTAAAACTAGATGATTAAGAATAACAATTAATTAATAGAACTAATCCAAGCAAGCAACACCTGCTGAATTTTTGTAATATTGTTATGCAATCGCCAGACATATTTTAATGCTAAATTGACAGAGAAACATAAGCTACTTAACCAGCAAACAAGAACCTGAATCGAAGTAATATATATGTTATATGTATTAGCGTTTCTTAAGCATTTGGTTGAAAATGGTGACAAAGGGAATTAAACTGAGTTGGATGACAAGACGATCAATAATCCTTTATCTCGCCACCACTACAACAGTGACTATATTTGTCTCTGAAGATTTGTATAGCATATATTCGCCCCTCTCTTTAATTTGTATTGCAGAAGGTAAAGAGTATATTTAACCAATAGAAAACGAAGATATATATACTTTGATCAATATTAGTTACCCGTTAAAAAAATATTAGTTACCTGTGGTATCAACCGACAACCTTAAAACAGTATCGAAAACTAAAACAGACGAAATAGCAATTATTAAGCCAAATGTCACACCATTTTTCTTCCTGCAAGATGTGTCTCCTCCACTAATAATATTCTTCTTCAGAATGAGAAATTTTAATTAATGCAACTTTAAGTTCCTTTCAGTGACGTTCTAGAAGTGAAGTCCTTCCACGGATGTTATCGACACATACAAACTAAGGTCTAACTAATAATGTTTGGCACTATAGTAGCTTTAAGTTGAAGAAATTAATTAAAGGCTTCTTATCCTATTAAATTAAATGGGTAATGTTGACATAGTGTGAGGTTGGCTGGCAAGTGGCAACCGGTTCTTTTGGTCTTGATCAATTAAATTCAACAGACGAGACATTAATTCTTGTTATTCATTTATCTTAAACACTTAATTTATTGTTTTAATATTTATTTATTTCATTATAAAAATATATTAAACACACATTCATTTTTTCTTCCATCTAACTTTTATGTCATTTTTCTTCCTGCATTTCTATTCATTTTTCAAAACATCATTATCACATCTATCAATTTCTTTATATTTTTTATCTATCTCTTTTTCTTCCACCTTTACATAAAAAAGATTTAAATATATTTTTCATTTATGTAAATTAATATTTTTTTTGTTTTTGTTCCTGTATTTTTTTTTATTTTAATTTTTATAAAATATGTTTGTTTTATTTTTCATCTTTAAAATGTTTTAGATAACACTTTAAATAATAAAAAGATATTTTAAATAGTGAAAATAATACTATCTATTCAATTTAAAGATGAAAAACAAAAAAAAAATTTGTGAAGATTAAAACAATTTTTTTTAACAGAAACGAAAATGGAAGTAATCCTAAAAAAAATGAAATGAATAAATATCATTATCTTAGTTTTCATATAATCTTATTCTAACATATATCAAGTTATTTTAGAGACCTGATATGTAACATTAAAATTTAATTAGAATATATTAATAGTATAATTTTTTTTATTGATTTTTATAATAATCATTTAATTAAAAGTTATATATATATAGTTAATTAGTTAGTTTTAGTTAATTATTAATAAAAAAAAATAGATTGACAGTCAAAGAAAACTAAATTCTGATATATTATTTGATGAACCTGTAAAAGAAAATACATTGAACCATTTGTATATAATGCATATAAGTGATTATAGTACTGCTTTTTTTGGATGCTCTCGAGTGTTAACGTGCATTTCATGCTGAAATACACTTTGGTCAAACCCTCTTTCTTGTTAAAAGAGAAAACTGATCTATAAGTTGCCACTTGCCAGTAGAAAATGGAAACTAGAACACAACTTTCATTGTCAGAGGAATTGGGGTTCATTCAATTTAATTTTTCTGAGAGGGACATTCAGCTCTTCTGACTATTACAGCTTCCAGCAAGCTCGTAGTTGGTGCTGAATGGCACCTTATCTTTACATTTATTTATGCTATAGAAGAAGAAAAAATAAAAGAAGAAAAGGATTAAAGAACAGAATATGGAGTCCCACAATTGTAAGATTGAAGAATAAATTAGAGCATTCAATTCAAAGGGGAACCTCAGTCTTTCTTTTACTTTTCATGGTCTAATAAGAAAACCATATTGATCATACATATTATAAAACAATCTCACGTGTGGGTTGCTCTTCCAATTTTCCTTAGGTTATGGTATCGATAAACATGGCTTGGTCCTTGAACTAGACGTGCCTTTTCTTGTTTAAGCTATGGACAAATCACACTTATACGTGCCATGTGATTTCCAAATATTAATTAAGTAAAAATTAATATGTCCACATTTCTATTCTCAAGGTTTTCTAAACGACAATGAAGATATATACAAAACATTGATTCACTGGTGTAAGGCTAGGGGCGCCAACAGATTTATTTTTTTTTCTCCTGTCCCCCTCTTTGTGGGTCCCGGCAGTCCCCATGGGACTCTGAATTTTTTAAAAAAAAAACTTGAAGTTTTAAGACTAAAGATGTGCTTAATGAATTCATGAATTAGTGAAAGAATGAGCACAGTTCCAAAATCAGAAAATATAGAAGTGAAAAGTATACCAGAACTCTAAACCAATTTTTAAAGAATTTACTCAAGGTAACAATGAGAGAGGAACAAGAAAACATAATAAAAAAAACTCCCAAACCCCTCTGCATGTGTAGATTATAGCAATGACAACAAGAGGGAATTCTTATTTTGTTAGACAGCAAAGTAAATCCCAATGCCCAAGCAGGATAGTCCTGGCGGGGATGAGTACAAGTTAACACCCCTACCTAAGGCGCCGGCAAGTTTATCTCATTTTGTTAGACACCAAAGTAAATCCCAATGCCCACAAGTTTATGTACTGCACATGTATTAAAAACAAAAGGTTGGCTCCCTAGGTATTTATAACTTGACTTTTTATACACTTAACTTGCCATTGTTTTTCATTTTTTTTATTTAAGATAAATAATTTATTCTTCAAAATATAATAGAGGGACAAATTGATTCTTAAAAGATAAAAAATATAAATTTAGTCCTTAAATATATATAAAGTGTGACAAATTAATTATATAATTAAATTCGTGAGATTATTTTATCATTAAATTATAATATTCAAGAATAAATTTGATAATAAATTATATTCTTTTAAGATAAATTTGGTATTAAGTTATAAAATTTAAGAATTAATTTGTCAATAAATTATTTACAAGATTAATTTAAATTTTTTTATCTTTGAAGTATTAATTTGTCGGTATTTTATATTTTTAAGAATGAATTTCACTATTTAGCTTTTATGAACGTAGAGGAAGAAACATGAGATGCTTGACATATGTGCATGAGTACTCAATATACTTTATACACAAATTAAATACTGAAGACCCCGTAAAATTAATCATGTGATTCTTACTAAAATAATTGTACTCTAATGAGAAAGGCCAACAACAATTTTTTCTAACCCTATAATATATATATATATATATATATAATCAAGTTTATTTGTGTAAACAATAAAAAAATAATCATATTTTAATATATTTAAAAAAAATTATATTATGTGAATTTTAATCCATATAAATAAACTACCAAATAATTTTGGGTTAATATGAAATTATATATATATATATATATATATATATATATATATATATAAAACTTATGTGAAATGAATTTTTAATCTAATGGTAGATTTTAAAAAAATTATTCAATTAAAAATTATTAAATAATACAATAATTAATAAAAACTAACCGGTATAATAATAATAATAATAATAATAATAAACACTTTAGTATTAACTGAAAGATATTGAAAGTTACAAACTTACAATATCATTATGGATGCCAACTCCTTCTTTAATAAATCTCTCATATAATTTCAAGATTTCCAATAAATTTTATTAAATATTTAAAGGTACATTAAAAATGCATTAATATATATTGTTAACTCTATTATATACTTGGACTCTAAGCATTAGAGTTGTGGTCCTAAAACTAATAATTAACGAGTACTTGAAGAGATATATGCACATTTTTTGGCTTTTTCCAGGGGAAACTTTTCTTTTTTTATAAAAAAATGGCCTACAGAAAAAGAAAAGTTATATCAATTTTCATTCTTATAAATGCATCTCTTTTATTGTATGTAACATTTAAACTTTAATTCAATATCACTTTTAACCATTTAAAAAATTTTATATGATACAATTCTTTCTATTCTGCAACCTTTTCAACAAATTGACGCATGCTCAAAAAGGAAATAATATTGTTTATGTTCTTCAATTAAAAAAAAGGGTTCGAAAAAAATGCTTGAGCAGTAGGTGGCTAACAAGAAGTGAAGATTCACCTAGTGCTTTATTATGTATTAAAGTTAAAAATATTTCTCCTGTAAGATTTCAGGACATTGGGTGCAATTAGATCACTATTTACTGTAGCCCTAATTTATCATAGAAGTTACAAAAGTCGTAAAGGTCGTCCTGGTGAAAAATCAATATTTTATTCATCATATATATTCTTTTTTCTTTTATTACCTTTATATCTTTCTTCTCTACAAAATAAAGGATTAGTGCACAGTAGTTGTTTCATTACCTAGAACTTGTTATTTAATTTTTACTTATTAAAATTATTTTATAGGCTTTCTATCACGGATGCCTCCATGTTGTCGATCTTTGACGCATTTCGTTGTCGGAAGCGATTTCCGATGCAGCATCCCTCCCTTTTTCCTTTCTTCCTTCTCTTTCGCTCTCTCTTGCCTTCCTTAAAGAGACAGCAATCTCCCCTAAATCAATTCCTAAGTTGCTTCATTGAAAACTCACTTACTTAAAATAAACTAATATTTTGTAACATTTTTTTAGTCATGATCATTGGTGAACCATCGTAATGGTTGAAAGGGTATTGCCACAATGAAATATTGAAACTGACATTAGAAAAAACTCTGAGAATTTCAACTCATCAATTTCACCATCACATCCTTTGAAATCAATTATCTGAACAACAAACCCAAGCCCATTGTTCCCAATCCCACACAAATTGTTCTGGTTATGTTTCCACCGCCATTGGGGGTGGTAGATCTAGTTGCGACTTGCGAGATCTCCACACCTCTGATCCTACTATGCACGCCACAAGATCTAGTTGTGATAATATGCAGAATTTTGAAGAAAGAAAAAAGGTGAAGGGAAAGGTTAGAATAAAAAAAATTGGAGAAGGTGCCGATGATGGGGTTGTCCGTGCCGGAGAGGTGAAACATTTGTCGAAGGTCACCATGTACCTCCGATCGAAACAAGAACACTCCTAAAACAGGAAAATAATATTGTCAATTTAATAAAATATTAATTATAAAAAAAATATACAAACGGTGACAAGTTAATCATCATAACCATTGAATTATATAATATTATATCTAACAACGCACATTAATTTGACTAACATAATTAAAATTGAGTTCTTCAGCAAATAAGAGTGTTTGCAGAAAAAGTAATGAAAATCGTTGTTTTCTCTGCCCCCTTTTCAACACGATGACTGGAAATGGTTAAAAATACAACAATATTTAGTGTGGTTGGATTAGTGGTAAACTAGATTCACAATTTTTGAAAGTGACAAATAGATAAAATCATAGTAAGTTTACCATAAAAACAACTTTGTTGCTTCCAACAAATTATGGTAAGTTCAACTCAGCACCGATCCAATCATACACTAATTGTTCCATATAATCGTACTTTTTGAACACGAAGATGTTAATTATTGCATATAATTGTACTTTTCGAAGATGAAGATGTAATCAAGTGCATCTTTTGACTACAATAGAATTCGAAAGAAGCTCCAACGCACGAGTTTGTTTACAACTTCAACTTTTCTCTCCAATCAACCATTTTAAAAATCTTGTTATTAGATAAATTTCGAACATAATCTTACATCCTTACCTTAAATAGCTTTTACCAAGCCCACTGTGAAAGGTGCTATAAATTCTAGCCCCTGATAATATATAAAATTTATATAAAAAAAAAAAAAGTCATCACATTCGAAGATCGTTATAAAATTTATTTTTTTAATCTAAAGAATCCCACTCTTCCTATTCAAAACCCAACGTTTAAGCATATCACAAGAAGTCTTTGAAAATGGGATGCAAGAATAAATGTTTGATAATTCTTGCATAAAATCTCATGGGCTGCTGGGGGCAGCTGGTTAGTTACCTTTCAAATACAAGAATCTCAATATTGCGATCCTTTCTTTTGTTTGTTTAGTATTTACAATCATCAATACCTCACCTCCCTTACCATGACCTTTGAAGGTTCCAGGAATTGAAACACTCAACAGCGCTTCAAATAAAAATAAGAGATATTATACAAATACAACAGTCGTACAATAGTTTATACATCATCATATCATATTTTGTTTATATCTCCCCTCAATCATATCATTTATTATAATTTAAGTTCAATTTTTTTCCTTTTATCTCTCTTAATTGTCTATTTTGTTATACAAATTATTGTACAAGTATCATTTGAATACTGTATTTCCCGCAATTTATTTTGTACCATCCCATTTAAGTAGTAATGACATAGCACTACTTTTTGTACAAGTTTTTTTTTCTAGTTATGACTTTTGATACTTGTTAAATTTTCTTAAGTACTGTAATGAAAGTTTTTCTTTTTAATGTACAACAGGTATTTTTTATGGAAAATATACTTGTTCAGCCAGAAATTATTATTACAGGTGATAAAACTTTCTCTTTTAAGTATTTGCAGTTGCAAATCCAAGACTTCAAATTGAGATTACTAAAAAACATTGAATAATCTCAGAACCTTGCGTTGGATGATAGTAAAAATTAGAATAAAATAAATTAGCATAATTCTAGTTAAAAAGACTATACAGCATCAGTGATAATGCCTTTTTTTGGTAGGGATCTAAGTTTTTGCTTGATGGAATGGAAGTGAGTCAATCTAATTATTTATCTCATTTTTCCCAATCTGACGACCGTATTTCGCCTGAATTTAAGCAAATAATTTCAAAACCGAGCAGTGCACATTTTTCCCATAAACATGACGTCTCCTCTATAAAACTCTATCCAAATGGAAGACAGAACAAGAAAAAATTACAGATCAAGAGTATTTCCGAGCCAACATCTTTAGCAACAACCACAATAAGCAATAATCGGACCTGCTGCTCAAGTTTAATATCGAAACCACTTTTCTGTCCGTCTCAACAAATTTACTTTAGCAGTTTTTTAAAGAACCGCAATGATCAAATTTTATTGCCTCTATATAGGGGATTGAATAGAAATTTAAAAATAACTTAAATAGCAGAATAAGTAAAAAAAAAAAAAAAACGAGGGCTGAAGCCAGTGTCAGGTTACAAACACTGAAACCTTCTATACCCTCCTCATCAATCATTACACCTAAACATGAACGGGCATCAAACATAACACAGAAAAAGGGAGGGAAGGCAGAAGAAGCACCATAACACATTAGTGACAAGACATCATGAAACACAAGAACAATCAAGTTAGCAAAAAAAAAAAGCATAAATAAGAACATGCGAACCACATAGCTTGATTGTTTGTGAGACAGAAGTAATGTATGATAATTATTCTAAATTTCTAACTCAAAAGAACCAACTATGCCCTCAGATATCTCCAATTGGTATTTTTTCAACATCCATCAAAGCACATAAGACCCACAACCTCCACCATCTCTACCCACTGCCAGCAATAAATAATAATAATAATAATAATAATAATGACAATAACCACAACAAGAAGAAAAAGAGGAAGTGGAAGAAGAAGAAGAGCAGCAGCAGCAGCAAAGTTAGTGATGGCAGTGGGAAGAAAGGCAGAAGAGATGGAAGGCTTTGAATAATATTCACAGTACCATATCTCACAATGAGCATTCATCATTGGGCATATCCAGAAGAAATATGATAATCAGTTCATCCAGAAGACATTGAACAAGTTAATTAGCACATAACTCTTCCATGAAGCAAATATACTATAGAATTGAAGAGAGAAAAATAGCAACATACAATTTCAAAGAACTATCCAAAAGTTTAATATAAAGCAAGTGGTTTATAATTATAAAAGTGCCAAGACAAAATCATAACTAATACGACACTCTAACTAGTCAAATAAGAAATAAAAAGCTTCAAATCTCACCTTACATAACTGAAGGGAGTTTAAAACTCTAATCTACTCAGAACTACATATTTGCACAACCTCCTAGCAACACCCGATTAGGTCATTATCTACCTCGACACACGTGAGCAAACATGGACTATCTCAACACAAGTGAACAAACAATTATCTACCATACCAATAGTGAGAAAACACAAGTGAAGGATATTTGCAACTAATGTTTGCTATTGAAAGTTAGAAAATATACATTTTTAGGTTAGCGTAGATCTACATCATAAACAAAAGGATGCTAAATAGCTAATCAAGAGCTAATGAGAAGGAAAAGACTTGGGATTATTCTTATGAGCACAAACACCAACAACAATTCCATGAGTATTGAATTATTATAAAAATTGCGAAGACAGACATAATTTGGAGATAGGATTACTTGGCACAGGAAGCTTTCTATATTTTTTTAAGATAAAAAAATCAATTTTCACAGTAAATCATATAATTTACATCCCATTCCAATGTTTCTTAGTTGCTATAGCATGTAGATAAGATACAAGATCATACCAATGTTGTTAATAGCAAATAGCACACTATAGTGCTCATTTGCATGGGGGCTTTTTTGTTGATTAATAAGGAACTTTTGTCATACTTTAGCATGTTCAAATGAGCTTTCTAGAAAAAAAAAGGTTGAAGCACATTTATAATTTGGGTAATACAAAAGTTAAAATAACATACAAATAAAACCACTCAAGAATACGAAACACTAAATAAAAAATGAAAGTATAACACATTCAAGTCAATACTAACATGTAACGTTGAAAGAGTTTTTAGCTGTTAAGGAGAACATGCACAGAGAAAATACTTCAATGTTGGTGCAAAACTTTAACAGGGAAAATATGCACAGTTGTTTCCTTGAAGTCTGCGGCACAGCAAATTGTGACAAGCCAGTTTTGCAATAAAAGATTATGAGTCAAACAAGGGAAATGCGGTTTTGCAATAAAAGATTATGAGCCAAACAAGGGAAATGCGGAGAGGAGCCGGCAAAAAAATATTGAAAGTAAACAAGAGCAGACGAGAAGGACAAAGCAAGCAAACTGGGATATATGGCTAAGAACAGAGCCATTACCAACGGGCTTGTTAAAAACTCAGGCTACCAACAAGGGCAGAAGCTCTCCTAGAGAAGTCAAATTTTGCTGATAAGCATAAAAAACTTTGTTGGAAAAAACACAAACAGGTACTTGTTTGGGTGAAGTGGAGAGTAGTCTATAACCCCTCAGATCTCATGGCTAAATAAATCATCTATGGCTTTTGCAACAGGCTTTATTCACATCCTACATGCACCATCTACACAGACATGATGGATGGATGGATAGATAGATATAGAGATAGAGAGAGAAAGAAAAGTGATGACACATGTCAGGTTATGAACAAAGCAGAGCAACCATTCACTAGTTAATTTGTCCAGCATTGGGCAGGATAGAGAATTACATCATTACAATGGATGCAGGAGGACAAGACAATTTGACATGTTGTAACAAATGCTTAGGTATAACTTTTAGAAATAATTATACATTTATACTTATATGAACATAAAAGCAAGTAAAGAAGTAAACAAAACTAATCAGGGCATCAGATATATAAAAGCATATGGTTTTTGGAAGTTAATACAAAAGTATGCAATCATATTTACATGTCTAAGAAGAACAATTGAAAAATAGCTGCAAAGAAAAGAGAACAACTTGTATTGCCCCCCCAGAAAAATGGAATGCATAGCCCTCAGATCTCATAGCTAAATACAAATCATCTACGGCTTTAGTCACAGGCTTCGTTCACAGCCTTCTTGCACCATCTCATATTAATTAATGTACATATATATATATATAGATAGAGAGAGATTGAGAGAGAGACACACACACACACACGGGGGAGAGAGAGAGAGAGAGAGAGAGAGAGAGAATGAGAATGGTGCAGGCCCAGTTATGAACATAACCATGTAGCCGTTCAATAGTTTATTTTTCCATCATAGGGCAGCATAGAAGACAACTATCTACACTTTAATTAAATCAATTCATAAAGTAAAAATATGTTTTCAGCTCAGAAAACCCTAGACCACAACCTCCACCATCTCTATCAACTGCCAGCAACATCAACAATAACAAGAACAGCAACAAGGAGAAAAAGGAGAAAGAAGAGGAAGCGGGAGAAGAGCAGCAGCAGCAGAGTTATGGATGGCAATGGGAAGAAAGGCAAAGAGATGAAAGACTTTCAATAATATTCACAGTACCATATCTCTCAATGAGCATTCGTCATTGGGCATATCCAGAAGAAAGCCATTGGGCATATCCAGAAGAAAGACGACAATCAATTCAGCACATTGAAAAAGTTAATTAGCACTCTTCCACGAAGTAAATATACTAGAACTGAAGAGTGAACACTTGCGACATACAACTTCAAAAAACTACCCAACAGTATGATAAAGCAAAAAGGAAGATAAATTTGCTTACGGAAATAAAATAATAGATAACCAACTGAATTATAATTATACAAATGCAAGGACAAAATCATAATAAAAAGAAATGAAGTGAAAGCTTTGTGTGTGAGTGAGTCTCTGAGATGACGAAAAGGAAATTAAGGGAAGAAAAACACAAGTTTTCATGGGTGAGAACAGAGTCATTGCCCATTACCAAAGGGTTCGTTAAAACTCAGACTATCAAAGACAGAAGCTGCTAGAGAAGTCTAATTTTACTGATAACCCTTTCAAAGATATCAAGATCTCAGTATGAAAAGCATGGCCATCAAAAGTAATTGATATATGCTCTGTATGAAATCATCTTTGGGAACCCCTAAGAGATTGTTCTGATACTGATACAAACATTGTGAAGGGCAGAAACAATCTGTAATGTGTTAAGTGTTAACTGCAAGGAGCCAAGGACAAACAGCTTGCCAGCCCGCAAGATCAAGACAGTTCTTTAATGCAAGCTCCCAAACTGTCCATGAGATACTTCCTCAATGCAACAGTATGCAAACACAACAAAGGAGGAAAAAAGCAATTCACTGTTCCAAACTTGCTCATAGAGACAGTTCCGAGCAGAAACTAGATGAAAATAGGAATATTAAGGCATATCATATGTCCTAGAGGCTCTTCCCCTGATTTTTTGAAACACAAATAATGCGATGCCACACAGTTTTCTGATGTTAATAATAATAATAATAAAAAAAGCATGGAAGCAACTCATGTTCAAGTGTCTTTCACATGGAACCTTTCCACTCTTGGCCATCAAAATTCTCATTAGAATATTTGCTACTACCAGCAAGATCTGCACGACAACCACTGCGCCGGGGCTTAACATGTCTAAGAAGAACAACTGAAGAATCATCGCTGAAAATAGAAAACGACTATTCCAACAACAAACAAAAACAAACCCTTATCTCACTAGGTCGACTATATGGACTATATGGATCACACGACAAAAATAGAGAACGATTAGTATTGCCAAATAAAAAAAACAATGGGATGCATAGCCCTCAGATCTCATAGCTGAAAACGGATCATCTACGGCTTTAGTTAAAAGCTTCGTTCACATCCTTCACGCACTATCTCATATGATTATATAAATGTATGAATGTGTGTGTGTGTGTGTAGAGAGAGAGACTTGAGAGTTAGATAGAGATATAGAGACGCACGCACGCACGCACACACGGAGAGGGAGGGAGGGAGAGAGAGAAAGAGAGAGAGAGAGAGAGAGAGGGAGAGAAAGAGAATGGTGCAGGCCCAGTTATGAACATAACCATATGTAGCCGTTCACCAGTTTATTTTTCCATCATTGGGCAGCATAGAAGACAAGTTGCTAGTTTCAATTAAATAAGTTTACAAAGTAAAAATGTGTTCAGCTCAGAAAATAAAACCCTAGACCAAAATTTTGGTCACTCAGTTTCGCATATAACATACAAAACCCCTTGAGATTTTGCCATCTAAAGATTTAAATTGGTATTTTAGCCGTAAAACTATTAGAAAAAGAAAGAACAAACGATGTAAAAAAAAAAACGCCAAACAATGAAGAAGATCGAGAAGGCAAAATCTAACGCGATGATTTCATAGAGCCTACACAGTGCTACTCGATCATCAGGCACATGCAAACAGAACAAAACCTCTACTTAAAAGAAGACATGGTGAAGGGAGTAAAAGCGAGAAAATGCCCTCAGATCTCATAGCTTAGAACAAATCACGCAGTTTTAAAGACAATGGCGTTCATCAATAGCCTTCACAAACCACCACATATGTCAATAATAAATAAATAAATAAAGGAGGAGGAGGTGGTGGAGGTGGTGGTAGTGGTGGTGGAGGTGGCAGCAACGGTGGTGGTTAGGGAAAAGTCAATGACAAATCATAAACCATTGAGAAACTGCTCAATGCAGTTTTTAGTTGTGCATCATTGGGCATCATCTTTATCATGAAAGAGAATAAAAAATTTAAAAAAAACAAAGAGTGAAAATTGAAAACAAAAAGCGGAGTAGCGTGGAGAAGAAAGGACATTGAAAAAGACGAAAGGATTTGAGTTTTGAAGGAAGGACTCCACGTATGGTCTCGTGGGCTTTAAATTCAGGCCGGTTCTGATTTGAGCCACTTTGTGTATCGGCTTGGTTACGTTAACGTAAGAGATTTACTATTTGCACTTCTCGGATTTACTTTATAGACTCCCATTTTCTTAATTTTTTACCTTTTTCTCTAAATTACCCCTAAAACACACTCCCCCCCACCAATCTCTTTCTTCTGCGTTGGGTTGTCGGCATGTATTCAGAAAATTATCCGAGTCTTACATCTCAAACATCACACCAAATCTCAAACCAATTGAGAGTTGGGTCTGATATACAACTTTTCTATCAAACCCCTTTCTTAGATATTATTCGTTTAATTGGGCCATTGTCTTAGGAATCCATATTACTTGGACTAGATTTTGGGACTTCCTTGTAGAATCTGATTCCTTAGCTGCAATCTCGTTTCTAAATGAAGGATGCGCAATGACTCAATCTTGTGCTTAGTTTGTTGATGTTATCAAACATTTCGAGCAAAATGGTGAAAGATTTACATGGAAACATCTCTATCGTGAGGCTAACCAAGATGCGGATATTTTATCCAAGCATGGTTTATCACTTGTATCTGATAGTCATGTTTTTTATTTTGTGTCGTTGTTTTTTATCCTTAGTTGTTATGGCTGATGCACAATCAATTATATTTCCTTGTGGTAATATATAAGAGCATAATTATATTAATAGTTTCTTCTCCCTGGTGATCTTCCACCAAAATAAATAAATATAATTATGCTCTTATATATTTAGTAAGAAAATACTACTAATATATAATTATTGAAAAAGTAAAATAAAACATACATAGGGGACTAAAATGTCTGCGCCAAAATGCATGCTAAAGAAGAAATAGTTTACGTGCTAACAATAAAAAAAACACTATTATTTAATCAGGATTTATCACACAATTTATTTTTCTAATTTTTATAAAGTATTATTTTAACTAAATTATACAAACTATGTAGTTACTTTTCTTAGGTACGCTTGTGGAAGACTTGAGCTAGGACGTAAGAAGGAAAGCATGATTTGTCCCCTATAACCTTTTATTTTTAAAGACACTGACTAGCTTAAGCGTGGGATACATTCGACAAGACATGATCATAATCAAGATAAGAAGAAAGCAAGAAACATTTATTACATGAACACCCACACTTGACACTCCTAGTAGGAGAAACTTGGATCTTGTACAAAGCTAGCTGTTACACAATACTATCTATCACCGTGTTTTAAAATTAACACGATGCACTTCTCATTTTTCAGTAGATGACATCTTTTTAGTCCATTTTGGTGCTTCCTATTAGTGGAACGGAAAAGTGTGAACTAAGTGACAACATTATCTTCCAAAATATTTGCCAGAAGACCGACCTGATCACTGTCTGACTCCAAATCCAATGGAATTCAGGATTTTTGTGAGTGGGGTAGCATGCTATTATATAAAATCTAGCTCTCAAACAAGTGCTCCACCAACCAAGACCATAACACAAAAGAAGTTTCACTTTCTTTTCTTCTTGGTACATGCGCATGACATTCATTTGGGACCACAAATTATTTGAGAATCCACTCAAATATGATCTACAAGATTTACCTTTTTGCATTATAGTTGAATGAGAAACTTGCCATTTCAAACAAGTTTCGGTTCATAATATGTTTATGATTCTATCCATGTAATTTTATACTTGTATATAGTATCATCTTGGTACACAAACACACTCACGTATATAATAATGAGTAGTAAAGTTCATGATTAAACTTTCATTACGCATTAGTCTTAAAAACTTGTACATGCAATTATTGAGCTACAAATTAAGTAGCTGATACTTTAACTTTTAAAAATGAAGCATAGTTTTACAATGTAAAATGAAATCTAATTAATTTATACTTAATGTAACCGGTAATGACACTGAATTTAGTTCTTTTATTAACACATACTTAAGAAAATCCTATTTACTTCAAAATGTTATGGTGTATTTTATCTGAAGATAAACAAATTGTGTCAGTTATTTCCTTACAAGGGCATCACAATTTTACCTTATTCATCACCAATTTGATTTTATTACTCCTTGTATTCAAAATCTAATTATCAATATTACGATATAATTTTATTTGACTACAAAAATTGTTTGACTATTTTCAATATATATAACCTTACATTTGAATCTGAAAATGGAACAAAATTAAGGATACTACAAGAACTTTATCAACTTCAATAAGATAACTGACACTGATTCAAATACATGATATCTTTGTTGTTAGATGATTCAAAAATAACGAAATTGATTTTTTTATTTATTCTTAAGAGTATTGTTTATAATTTTCTAAGCTCATATATGTCATACTCTATTTTTTAAATTCACTAAACATAAAATATCACCTATGATTCTATCCAGTCCTAGCATACCTTCCATCTACCAAAAAATATTTAAAACACATCAGTTTTCTATCTTTAAACCAATTACATATTCAATCCTTGAAAATCTGCTATGACTAATCAGTTAGGAGGAGATTTGCTAGAGAGATTTGGTTCTTCTGAAATCAGAAGCAAATATCATACTTTAAGGGCAGTGTAAGGGACAGGGGAGGGGTCTTGTTGAGATCATTACTAAACAATCACGATTCTACAATTCTTTGTGTGAAGTCTACCATTTTTCAGGTGCTAGTGTTTACAAAATTAATTTTGGTTTAAAATATTTTAAAACTAAAATGATCATGTTTGAATATTTTAAAACTAAATATGTGAATATTTATCTAATTAAAATAATGTTAAGCAATATCGATCTCAATATGATTTTGAATGGATCAACGTAAATCCAAAGGAGGATATATATATATATAGTGTGTAACAATCCATAACTAGTTGTCTGCCATTTATGAATAACTAAGTCATTTAATGGATTACTAACTTTAATACAGTATAACTACCATGGAAGAGCTATTGCAAATGCAGATAAACCTGAAAGTCGGTTTTGATCATAAACACAAATAAATAGTGTATGTGGTTCAGTTTGGTGAACCAAATTATTTCTATTTCCTACTAATGGTTTCCTTTTTTATAAGCTGCAGACAGAGAAAGTGCAATTCGGTCCCATGCACTTTAAGCCGAAGCAAGGTTGTTTCTTACTGCACTAAATTTAGTTTGGGAGGAGTGTTAACATTAATACAAACAAACACTAACTATGTTATTTTCACATAAAGAAAAGTGATTTTTTGTTCAATTTTATAAAAAAAATCGTTATTTTCTGAATTTGCACACACTAATTTTAAAATAAAAAACCCATAGTTTTTTTTAAAAAATAGAAAAAAATGAGATGTTATAAATGATGTAATAAAAAATAAGAATAAAATAAAATAAAAGTGAGATGAAAAGAGTAAATGTATAATTATAATAATTCCTTAAATCAGAAAGGTCACAAATAGAACCTTTGTTTACTTTTTATATTTTTAATACATTTTTTAATAGCTTACAGAAAAAAGTTAAACTTTAGTAAAAAAAAAATAATTTGCATCTTTAATGTGTTATTCAGTTTGTTTGTTTTTTTACAGTTTGTTTGTTTTAATCAAATAGCTAGATAACTTGTGCGGAAGAATTTTAGTTTAACTAAAAATCTCAAATTGAAATTGAGTCTTGAATAGACAAATACATTATGTACTTAAACGAAGAGTTTTATTTTTCATAGTGATCTTGCATGTTTCCCATGAATGAATGATACATGTAACCTTGAAACCTAATTAAACATCTTTAATTAATTTTTTCTTCTAATTATGATTTTTTATCAATAAACTTAAACTTAAAATCTTACATAAAAAATCCATAATAATACCAATTGAACTAATAACTTATTTTAAGTCTAAATAAAGCAAATTAAGTCATACATAAATATACAACGTTAATAAAACAAATTTGTACAATGAAAAAGAAAATCTAACGATCGAAGATAACTAATTTTTATGCCTTGCCTCTATTTATTGTATGACTGTCTAAGGCAGAAGCGGGTAGCCCGCCTTATTTATTTGAGAAAATTATTGATAGGCACCGCTCTTCGAGATTACTAGAAAGGAGGATGGAATATTTATAAATATTTATATACAAATTACAAAGAATAATTTTGCATACTTTTTAAAATATTTAGAATTGAGTTTTTATTTTAATTAACAATAAAAGCGTCATTTAAAAAAACCATAAATTCATTTTACAGAAGGTTAATATTTTTCTATAGTTTCTATTTTTTAAAATTATATAATATATTCTAATTTTTCAGTTAGAATAAAAGGACCAAATTTAACTGCAAGTCTAGTAAGAAAATTTTTCATAAAAAATTAATATGCATGATTTAGTGAACTTAGAAATAAGAGAAATGATACTAATATACTAACACATTTACTTAATATGTTTTATTTTATTAGTTTATTATGATCACAAATTTATGAGGTTAAATAAGAAATGCGACTATCTTTTTTTGGAATTTTAAATAAATTTCGGTCGATGATAAAGAAAATGTTATGAAAGTGTATTTGAAGATATATTGCTAACATGTATCTAATAATTTTAAAATGTGTAAAAAAAATCTATACAAAAATCATTGGAGAAGTCTCCCGCAATGTGGAAAGAACTAGTTTCTTACATGCCACAACACGACGAACTACAAATACCGTCCAAATTACCGTTCAAATGGGTATTTATATTTAGTATTTCACAATACTCTAAACAAATTTGTATAAAAAAAAAATTATTAGGTATTGATGATCCCAACTAATTTTTAAGTAACATATATATTCAATTTTTTTAGTTTTAAAAAAATAATACTCAATTATTTGTCATGTAAAAATAAATGAGAATTATGATAATCTCAAACCATTTAATAATTTTTTCTCGTCTAAGAAAGTAATCTTTTTTTTTAAAATTAAATATACAAAAAGTAATATTGTTCAAACTAAATAAGAGTATTATAAATCACAAAACTTGATTTGATTTAGTAAAATTTCATGTTGTTCGTGTAGGAAATAAAAAATCATCTGAAGCTGTCTACTTAATTCTTAACCTAACTTCCTTTTTGAAATTTAATTGTTTAGCATTTTTTAAGACCTACCGAACCGAAGGGGGCTCTTGGTAGTACATAGTTTATACACTCTGCTCAGAACCCCATAAAACCACGTGGCCTTTACTACATTTTTTATTTATATACGATGTACCCTGCATCCACTTAGAACCAGAGCCTGAAAGGAGGAGTAGGAAATGGAGATGGAAGAGACATTGATACTCATGATTTCTTAGCTATAACTCTAATAGTAAACCATGATTTCACGTTGTTTATGAGGACCTTCGAGTCGCTGCTGTCAGGAGATGCACATCAACCTCCATCATCTTCTGCATTCACATCAAGTGCACACATGAAACAACACCACAATATCATAAGTTACTATAACTAGTTAGGGGTGATATGCAAGTAGTGCTCACTTCTCCTATGTCTGTCAAGTGATTCAACAGATTTTGGGTATGCTTTCATCTTATCTATTTAAACTAATTAAAGGGATGATATTTTCTATACTTTTATAGGGTATGAGATTCTCTAGTGGAATCTTTTGTATTTTCACAAATTTCAGTTCTGTCTAGACTACTTCCATTGGAAGCTCAACTCAGCAAAAAATTATCCGATCCTGCACTCTTGTGCATATGTACCATGTTCTTCCTATATGCATCACAAGTTGTAATGTGTGAATAAAATAGTTTATTTTAAATAGATTGTATAAAGAAGAAGAAAATAAAAGAGATCTTCCATGACTGAGGACTAGGAGATTGCTGGTAGACTATTTTTTGGTCACATGACTGATATTTTCTATAGTTATTATGTAATGGATTAGTTGGGCTAGTTAATAATCTTCCACAATACATATTTTTATTTTTAATAAAAAGGGGACTAATCCAAGAGTATATGGGATTCTAAGTTTGTCCTTTAGTTTTCGGACTATATGGCTTGGATGATCATTGACCTCTTGATATATCATTATATCTTAGCAGTATGTTGGCAAAAACTCGACAACTTTAGGGAACGTGGCCATTAATACATTCAGTGAAGTAATTATGACCCATATCAATTATTTGCAAAATGCTGCACCAATGTTTGACGTACTGAGACAGTAGGCATCAAATAACCTGGAAATTTTTTATTGCGCAACAACTTTCACTTTGATATGGTTGGATAACATATTGATCAGATAGGATGAGAGTCTAGGAAATGTTTAGATTTTCGTTGGGAATGTCTCAAAAATATATTTGAAAGTAAAATTAATTTAAAATTATGTTTGATTATTTCTATATGTTTAAGGGTAAATTTATTGAACATGCTCAAGGTGTTATTTTCATGTGCAATATTTCGCATTAGTTCTTTTTTTTCCTGTTATTGAAAAAAAAAGATAAAAGTTTGCTTAGATGCTAAATTTTAGAGAAGCAATACTTATATCTTTTTTGCAAACTTAAGTTTAATTCAAATTCCTCCTTTCTTGCACAAATATTTTCCATCCAACATCTCAACACTACATTATCTTTCATCTTCAATTACTATACATTCACTCACCTTGATGACTGAGATCTTTGCAGGGCACTACTGAGTGATTTAAAAACAAAAATGGATATAGAAGAAGAAGAAAATGCGATAGGATAAAAAGTAAATTTATGTTTATAATTTTTCTTTCCGTCATCAAAACCTGCACTGCGTCGATTAAATTAGATTTTCTTTTAGCCGTACCACTTCGTAAGCAGCAGCAATAATAATATATCACAACAACAACAAGCACAACACCCTGAAAACAATAATAATATTATTGAAATACAAAAGAAATCTAGCACCAAACAAAAATTTGACAAGTCCACATATAAAACGACAAATGTACGAAAATTGACCTACAGCAAACTTTGGCTTACTTACATTTTTTAAATTTTAGTTTGAATTTGTGTGATTTTGATTTTTCAATTTTTTTTAGTTAATTGAGTTTTTAATTTTTAAAATTAAGTACATATGTTTTTATCATCGATTTTATTTTATCTAAACTGTTTAAATTATTATTTTCTATCCAAATATTTATGGATTTATAAAGAATTTATGTTATGAAATAACTTTAAAACTAAGAAATAAAAAATTGATGAAATTTGATAATAATTAAAAAAATTATAGACACGGGATTAGGATTTAAAGAGAAGATATTTTGAATTTTATTTATTTTTGGATAAATGTTGATGTTAGTTAATGATTTCGAGTAAAAGAATGTTTCGAACAATCACTTGATTTAATTTATGAAGATATTAAGTATAAAATGAGAATAAAATCAAACATACTTAATTTTAAAGGATCAATTTTTTATAACTATTTGAATAAAAAATAATACTAAAAAAAATTTAAACAGAAAGAGAAGTTGATGAAAGGATCGAATTAACTTGAATTTGAAAATACACTGAGTTAAATTTAAATAATTTAGAGATTTAAATTTAGACAGTATAAATTAAAAGAACCAACCTGATAAAAATAATAATAAAAGAACCAAAAATATAACTAAACATAAAATGGAATATTTTTTGCGAATATTAACATCAGATACTTTATCTATATATCTAAATATAAACTATTCAGTCATCAACACATGTTAATGACTGAACAATTAGTAATATTTTTATTTTTTAAATGCATTTTTTTGTTTTCTAAAAAATTATTTTTTCTCACTTTTTTTTATTAAAAAATTGTGCATTGCATGAATTCCAATACTAGTTCAATAAATATGTCAAGAATCATAATGTAGCTAAACAACAAATGAGATAACGTCATTTTTAATTGAACAATTAAAATGTTCCTGAATGTGCATCTTTTCGGTTCTCATCGGATTCTTGTAACACCCTTTCAATTTCATGATCATTTCAACAGAAAAATACAAACTATTGAAACGCAGCTTTAATTTTTCTGAATTAACCTATGCATAGCAATGTCTTCACTCCTTTATGCGAAGAACTTGTTCTTTAATTGATTCTTCATTTCAATACCAATCCAGCTCTTTGAGAACAGCCGATTTCAATTAATAAAACAAAATAATACTACAATCACATGTCTTTAAAAAAAATTGAAAAATAAAATCATTTACCTATCATTTACCTAAGTTACCTCTAGGCTTTACAATTGTTAAGAAAATCATATCAATTCTTTCTTTAGAGCACTGGGATGACTGTCACCCTTCCATGGATCTAGTTTTCTTCTTATGCTCACCTTAAAATCTCATAAATATTTAATGCCCAATTTTCAATATATAGCAGAACTTAATAGAGCCATTTTTGGAATTTGGCACGGTGTATTGGTTCCAGTCTACATCTTCGAAAAGCAATTGCATTAGAGCAAACGGGAATTGAATGCTACTAAATTTTCATTACATCTTTTGTACAAAGTATGGAAGTCTACATCATCAAAGTTTGACAAAGATAGTTCAAACTTTAAAGCATACTAAATTGACTGTTCAAAAGAAAAGAGCAATGGCAAGAAAAAAGGAAAATGTTCAAAAGAAAAAGGGCTATAGCAAAAGAAAAAAGATACACTGGGCAGAGATTGTTCCGTACTTTACAGTTTAACCATGAGGATAACAATGACTTGATGAAGCTTTCAACATTCCTACAGATATCTAAAATGGAGATTAAATCCTACTTTTCTTCCCACACATATCTCTTGTAACTATTCACAAGCCAGTTTTGTATCAAAGCTAGTCAAGCATATGGCAAAAGCCTGAAATGCAGAGAGGGGGTATCGATAGTCCATTGTAAACATATCCTTGCCAACCTTGCCAAACTGAAGAATGATCTTGTCAGGGTCAGAA
The DNA here is from genome assembly GCF_000004515.6 of Glycine max. Taxonomy (NCBI): domain Eukaryota; kingdom Viridiplantae; phylum Streptophyta; class Magnoliopsida; order Fabales; family Fabaceae; genus Glycine; species Glycine max. Next base: position 40,474,864 of record NC_038256.2, on the reverse strand, counting down.
GAAGATTGTGTTGGCTGAGATGGTGTAGGTCCTGTTCCTGTAGTAACAATGGCTGGTGGTGGTGTCGCAGCAATCAGCTGAAAATTCTTGACAGAGGCAACAGTGACCCTTCCTCTAAAGTTGAGGCACCAACATTGCAGCTGTTCATGCCACCTTGGAGACTTGTTCTTGAGAACTAGTGGTCTTACCTTTCCCTCCTCATCTTCATTGCCAATCCCCATGATGTCGGAGAATCTAGAGCTGCTAAACTCAGTTGAATTGTCAATTGATTTTGAGAAGGATATACTCCGGAAAGAATCCTCAAGGGCACGGGGAAGGAGCTCTGGCTGGCCCGGGACAATGCCATTAGGCTCCATGGATGATGCAGGAATTGAGTACATTGTGCAATTCATCCTTCGTGGCCCCCTAGTACCAAGGACATTCAACTCATAGGTGACATGGGCAATATTGTAGCTGCCACTAGGGACCTTTGGAGAAACCTTTTTTGAAAACCTACGGCTGCGGCCAGGTGGAGACAGCATAGCATTGTGGTAGGGAGGTTGTGTATCATAAATTATAAACTTGGTGCCAAGAAAATTTGACCTGAAACCAGGAGAATGTAATACAGTATAAGTGCATAATGACAAGAAAGTACAGAAACAATTGATTTCTAGAACACCTTGGATTATGGTCTAAAACAATTATGCATAGCCTTAGATCTTATACAATTCAATGATTGTTAGTGCAAAATGAATGTCAAGTAGGTCCCAAAAGAGTACCAAAAATTAAGTCTTACCTCAGTTTTCCAATGTAAGTACTACTAGATCTCGATATGTTATCTGCATCCATTGATATAATATACTCTGTGCAAGTTGTTCTTCTTGTCCGTTTTGCAGAGAGAAGAAACTTTCCATTTTCAACAAGCAAGGCTGCAGGAGCAGAACAGACTTATGAGTCCAAAACAGGTCCAAAAGACAACAACTTGCAGGAACATAAAATTGCCAAATGCATAATTATACAGCATATAGTAGCAGCAACACAGTTGTCAACTCAAAATAAGGAACTAATTATGACAACATAGCAATTATTGAACCAAAATACATTAGGTAGGATAGACCACAAAGCATGAACTATTTGCTAATAATTATAGTGAACCTAAACCATAGACATGCATCACACACCACTAAAACATTAGCTAAGCTAACAAGCAAAATAGAATAAAAATACACCTAGTTACCAAGGATGAATTATTGAAATGGATTATATGACCACTTGTAAACAATAACAATAAGCAATTAAGCATGATGTGGCATCAGCACACCCAATCCTAGAGTAACTTCGTAAACCATTAGCTATTATCATAAACTTCAATAAATAAGCACAAGAAACTCATAAGTGGGCCACAGCAAAGAATTTGACCATCATATGTGACACTTGCCATATATCTAAATTGCACAAATAAGAACTTAGTTTCCATGAAAATTTAATTACGGCAAACAATTCCCACTGTCACTTGGAAGCAGTTAGTAAGATCTAGTTAATGGTAGCAAAGGTTGCAATTTATTGAGTAGATTTGCATTCAAACGTCATGAGCTATCAATACAAGAAAGCATCCACTTGATTCCATCACTTTTCACCAATCCAAACATAGAAATGAATATCATATTCAATTTAGCAAAATCGAAAATCAAGTAAACATAAATAAATTCTACATTCAGCCTAGATTCACAAGGAAAAAAAAATTCAACACATATCAAATGCCATAAGTACATAAATTATACAATAAAAAAAATCACAAAACAAGATGATTATATAAATCCATATAAGTTAGGTGTGAACAGCAGAAAACTTACCAGGACTAAGGCAAAGGAAGAGGTGGTATGTCAGCTTAGATTTGTCTCTCTTGATGAAACACTGAATGGGTCCATCCCTATGCCCAGGCTGTAAACAAGAATCAACCAAGCATAAAAATGTAAACTTCAGTCATGGTACAAATTTCATATTTTAATTATTTTAGACATATTTTAGGCACAGGATAGAAGAACAAGAAAATCTTACCTGCTTCAAGGAAACAGGGAAAGTAATCTTCCCACAGAATTCAGGACTGCTGACAATTTCTTTGCACATTTCTCTCCAGGACTTGCACACGGCAGCACATGCAACCACATGCTTACGACCAGGCCATGTACTCTCGCTTGCTTCCAATCTATTAATAACATCACGAAGAAGCTCCGGAGGAAGGCTAGCCCACCGGCTGTTCTGTATAACCGGTGGCTGATCCTGCAACTCGTGGACCGAACTGCGTGACTTGCCCCTGTTATGGCCAGGAAGCCTTACCTCAAAACTTCTCCTTGATAGGCTTCCAAAGCCATCCCTTACATCACGAACTATGCTGCGGAAGGACATTTGTTCTAATATACTCACAGCCCAGAACTTAATATATATAGCCAAATTGCCACTAAAAGAATGAATGTTCCACTCTTGTCACTTAGAGGTTGTCACAACTGAAACCTAAGAGGAGTGAGAAGCTGCAAATAAACCAACTTTATTTTAAATTCCATCTTCAATGCTTAGTGATCAAGAAACAAAGAGAAGGAAGACAGATAGGGTAAAGCACAAAGTGGAATGAATAAAAAAAACCAAAGATTCTCATAAAAGAAAGCCCCCACATGGACCTAAAGGCTAAAACAACCTAAAATTCCATACTTTTGTCAGAAACATGTTTTTGGCGGGTTTTAAACCTGATTTTGTTCCAGTCCTCAATCTAACTTAACAAAAGAGCAATTGAACAAAAAAAAAAAAAAACATTTTATATTAACTTCAACTATATGTAACTGCATAAGGGAATCTAATTGCCCTAATTTTAGTTTATCTTTTTCTCTTTCCTTTGAGTTTGTTCGGGAAGTAACAAGGTCGCGAATCAAATGAAATGACCCCTCACACGCATATAAGAAGAAAATAAGGGTCCTCTCTCTAAAACACATAGATCAGAGAACATAAGAGATCTTTAAAGAGCACAAAAATAGATCAGAGCTCTAAACAACAACTTTACTATTCACCAAATAACAAGAACCCAGTAAGAATTCCAGAACCAAAACACAATTTTTTTAGTATTTTCTTTTGTTTTATGAAAATTCTCAAAATTACACACCAAAAACAGCAGAAAACCAGGGGTTACCCAAATATAAAATTTACAAAACCAACAGTCCTAGACTAAAAAAAATAGAAACTTCCAAAAGCAAGAAAAGAAAAAACAGAAGAATAAAAGAATCGAAAGTCACAAATCATACCCTTAAAACATCTGGGTCTCGAAGTCTCCCATACCCCAATCTCGGCGAAGAAAAAAAATATAGCATAAATGGAGAAAAATTAAAAAAGAAAAGAAATTTAAAAGAAGAAAGGTGCGTCCATAAACATGGCATCACAGAACAGAAGGCGCATCATAATAGATTTAGATGAAGAGGTAGCTGACTAACCGTGATGTTCCAAAGTTTGGTCAGATAACACGTTTTTAGATCCTCCCGTGCTTCACAATTCTCTCTCTCACACACTTTTCTTTTCTCTATCTAACTCAAAGGCTGACTCTGGACGAGACGCGGACTCTATGCCTTCATTAAATCCAACCCACTGCTTAATTATTATTATTATTATTATACCAAAAACTGCTTTATTATTATTTACCTTAGTTATTACTTTATTTTATTACTATCGTAAATTCCTAACTAAATATACTAATTTAGGTACTCTATTTTAAATAATTTCATCGTTGTTTTAAGTGCAATAATTTTTTACTCATACAATTAAAATTAATTAATTTTTATCTTTGAAAATTAAAAAGTTTACAATAATTCACCTTCACTACACTGTTTAATCAATTAAGTTATAACTCAACATATTTAAATTACCTAAATTATTGAAGTACTAAGATCTTATGTTAGATGCTTAGATATCACCGATTTTGGTCTTGTGGTATAATAATGAATTTCCTTAGTGTGAAGTTGCGGGAAAATTACAGTTTTGACCTTGACGGTTGACCTTTAGAACTTACTACTAACGATAAGTGTGGTGGGGGTGTGGGTGAGCTCATACTTCACGCTTTGTCTACGAGGGGGTCGGATAGCATGCGATCGGTATACGGAGATTTAAGATGATCACGCAACAGTTTGTCATTGTGAATAAATAAATAGTGTATGAATGTTATTGATGTTTAATTAGTTACTATAAATTATTATTTTATAGTAGATTTATTGGTTTTTATATAAAAAATATCTTAAATTCATATTAATAATATTTTTTATTGATTAAGAGCATATAATTCTTTTATACAACTCTTATTTACTTGTAAATCGGTAAGTAGGCATCAATCAAATTAATATTAAAGCATCTAGTTCAATTGATTAAATAAAATTGTGTTAATTGTTATAAATTTTTTTATTTGTATTTAACTTTTATAGATAAAAAAAATCATAAAGATTGATGATTGTTTATTATTTATTTGTATATTAGTATCATTTAATTGTTTATGATATATTTTTAAAAAATAAATATATTAATTATAAAGATTAATAATCTAAAAATTATAGTATTTGTTTAACTGATGAAATTATAATTAGACTTTTTTATTTTAATTGATTTATAATAAGTTGAGTGTGATGCAATTTTAAAAAATATTTTTCATATACAATGTTATCAGGTATGTATGAAAATGCTAACTATTAACGAAACGTATTTTTCATTAAAATAATATTTTTTCATTTTTATTTTTATTTCCTTTTTAATTTTTAAAATGCTTTTGTTTCGTTTTTATTCCTCGTCATTTCATTTCTTGTATCAAGTGTTCACGACAAGCCGCCAAGATATTAATAATAATAAAAAAATTAACTCCAAGATATATCCTATATCCAATAAAAGAAAATGTAATAGTGGAAAAGTTTTAATGTATATACTTTTTTATTACGCGACAAATATTTTGGTACAGTGAAGATTTTATACTGTATCCAGGATTGGGAGGATGTCCTGATCTGCAAAGAAGTCAGGCAAGTCACAGATTCGGGCAGCAACAAGAGAAAATTTAATTTACAGTTAAGTATGAATTTCATGTATTACGCAATTTATGAATTTATGTAAAAATTTAAATTTTTTGAACTTATACTTTACATTTTTCACACACACAAAACGTAAAATATAAAATATAAGTTAAAAAAATGATCTTATTATTAATAAACCCTAAACCCACAAAACGAATTCTGGTGATACATGAGATAAACTTAACAAAAAAAAAAAGATATTTTTTTATAATAGAATTATCTTTTTTCCTCTTTGTATTTTGAGCCTGGTTTATGATCTCAACTATCTATTGCAATCTTATTATGACCCGTCTGTTTAAGTTTATTTTTCATTCAAAATATTTTTTTATTATAATAAAGTTAGCAGCTTTTATTATTTTATTTGTTGGTCTAAACTGTTTTTTAATTATTTTTTAATTTTTTAAGAAGGAAATTTAATTTAATTATTTAAAAAATTAATAAGTATTTTCCTTAAAATATTTTTTTCTAAGATTAATCAAACTGACCATGTCTTACATTTTATAATCTTTATTAATTGTACAACCGTGGGCATGTAAGCAGAAATTGAAAAAGAAGAACATCCATTCAACTTGTATATATGGTGGAACTATGATAGATCCTATATTCCCAATTTGTCATTGCCTTTCAAATATTAATTTGACAATAAAATTATGGATTAGAAAACCAATTGGAGCTCAGATAACAGTTTTGGTTTTGAAGAGGATATTATCTCATTTTTAAAATTTTGTCAGACTGATTTCTGTCGATGTATTTGAGACTTTCACAGTTTAAAAGGTTTTCTTCATTTTCTTGGGCATTAGCTCTTTTTATTTATTAAATTTTATTTAAAAAAGACTGATATTATGACATTCAATGTCTATAATTTTTAATGGAATATTATAATGAAAAGTAGATTATTCAATGTACTAAGCTGAATATATACTTTTGATTTTTACAGCATACTCCCTCCAAACTCAATTATAAGCACACTGATATAAAAAATAGACTCAAATATAAATAAATTTTAACTATTTAAACCTATTTAATGATATAATTCAAAAAAAAATCCTTTAATTAATTAATATTTTATTTTTAATGATTTTTTAAGATAAAATTGATATTAAATTTTAATAAAAGGTATATTTAAGAAAAAAAGTTTAATTTTAAATGTGATTAGTAAATTTCAATGACATTATCGAACTTTTGTTATGAAGAAATTATCCAACATTTTAATTGTCCAAAAAAACAAACTTTTTAATTAATGTAAAAGTTAATTAATTTTACTTATATTTAAGTCAAGAATTAATACTTTTTTATACCAATATTCTTTAACCATGCGTGAGACCTGAATGATGATTTAAGGTGTAAAAATAGACATAAGTGACATTGTTTTTATCCTTAGGGTTAGATATTTTACATTGATTAGTGGGAGGTAATTATTAGTGTACAATTGATTTTGTAGAGTTGAATTAAGTTCAAATTCACATTTTTATGATGGTATCAAAGTTTATTCTAATGAGTGTTGTTGAATTTGTCAAATTACTTGTTATTTGAACCATCCTTGATGTTAAGTCCTATAAATTTAATGTTTGAGATGATTAGTCTTCGACATGAGAGGAATGTGTTGGAAATATCACATCAATTAGTGATGAGATTAAAATTATGTACATCCATGGAGATTAATCTTCACTTTACAAATCAATTTTTTAAAGTTGAGTTAAATATAAACTTACATCCTAGACATTGGTCAAAGAATTAAAAGATTTTTTTATTATTAAAAATCACATGAAAACACATTTTGAAGATCATAGAGAAGTGCATTTTTCTGCATCTCAATAAAAATCTTTTCCTTTTTACTTCCGCATTTGCTTAAAGTCTTATCTAGATACATGATTAGGCATTGAGTTCCTAAAAATATGCTTAGAAAATTCAATTACATGTTGTGGACTTTGACAGTTTATAACATTATAGTATTATTCTATCTGTTATAGAATAATATTCATCTTATATTATTTTTCTTAAACTGATAAAAAAAAATAGATGAAATAGAGTAGAACTTTTACACAATTAACTTTATATCATCATTAATTAATTTATAGATTTTGTTATCTATACCATTAATAGGATAAGGAATCTAAATGAAAAAAATAAGTAATGTTTACTGAAAAACTAAAATGATAATCTTCTTTGGATACATTTTTTCTTATATGAAAATTATAATAACATGGAGATAATAGTAATTTCATTTTAATATGACATTTATTGCTTTTTCATAAATACAATTTTTTTGCTCTTTGTAATTTGAGCTCCACTTTAGTTTCTTCTTTTTATTATTATTATTATTGTTATTGAGCTCAACTTTACTTAGTCCAACATGTGTTGTTGTCATATAATATATATTTTTATTCATATATAAGAAAAAAGTATTTACATTTTAAACTTAAATATAAATAAATATAATTAATTTCATTAATATCATTCATAAAACATCATTCATTTAATTATAACTCGGTTTTTCAATGACTTTTTATTTATTTATGACAATAAATTTTAATGAAGGATATCTTAAGAATATATTTATTTTTCACTTGAGATTAATAAAATTAAATAATATCAATTTATTTTCTTAATTAGTGTAAAGCTAATTATTTTTTCTTATATATATGACTCCAAGAGAAGTAATGTCTAATTATGATCCGTAATCTATAGTAAATTTCTGGTAGTTGGTACGTAAAAGAATTGAAAAAAAAAGAAGAAGAATAAGAACATTGCAGCTTGTATAATGGGACTATGATGGATCCAACAAATCCAATTAATAGAATCAATACATTTGTAGATGAAAGTCAACCGGAGTGGTCGTATTCGTACACACAAATTAATCCTTTCATATTGCAAGGGTTGGAAATTTTAAAAGCCTTTAAATGAACTCTAACGGAAGAGAGCAAGTCAGCTTGTAGGGTGATTCAAACTAAAACAAAACAGAAAAACAAACGATGAGATGGTGACTTTATAATTGACTTTTAGTTAAATTTCTATACAAAATTAGATTATATACTATTATTTATGCAGCTTCCATTTGTGCAATATTTATGTAATAGAACAGTAGCATCTAAAAATATACTGGTATATGGATAAATCAATCATAGACATACCATTGTATATTGGGTCAAAGATAATTAGATAAGCATGAAAAGAAAAGAAGAAGCATGAATCATCATCTTATTTCTAAAAAGGAAGATGTTTCTAACTTGATTTCTGGTTTTTGACGTAGGGGCAATGCGCGAAGAGACGTTTTTCACGGGACAACATTTCTGTGGGAGGAGCGTTTCGTCAATGTATTGGCTCATCGTTTCCTTCGTGTTCATAAATAATTTTGACCACGACTTTATTTTTCTTTTTTGACAGATGACCAGAACTTTAATTAAAATACTATACTAATAATTTTTTTTATACTGTGAAATAATAATTATTTTTTATATTATTAAAAATCATTAACAAATTTAAACTATTAGATGAATATACAATAAATTCCAAGTACTCAAGCAGGGAAAACAATGTATTATACTTGTATAGCCCAAAGTATACGTCAATGTAAATCATAGTTGTATAATTCATATTAGATGTCAACTTAATTAGATAATGGAGGCTTTTGTGGGTTTAAGCGGCTCCTTCGTGAGCTGGGATTGACCAAATTTATCAATACTACACGGATTTTATTTTATTTATAAACAATTTTAGAAAATGGCCTCTGGTTTTAGTAACAAATGGCCATCAAATTAACCTTGCCTAATAAAAAAATTCAAACATTAGTTTCCAATAAGGTTATAAATTCAAAACCACACACAAAGGCATGGTATTAAACAGTATGCTTCTTCAACGAAATTAAAATTGGTCCTGTTATTGAGATACGACTTCATCTAACAGCACCCTCCTCAAGATAAATATTGTGATTTGGGAATGGCTTTAATCAATGCGTCACTAGGATGATATTGGCAACAACCATTCTTCAATAAATTGGTAACTAACTAAACAACTCTACATACAGATAAAAAAAAAAAAACTCTACGATATTTGAACTTTATATATTACTGAGATGTGATATATTTTAGATTCTATATATATTATGATGTTAGCATTATATATTATTGTGTGTTATGGTACGAATTATAAGCGTACCTTTAGTAGTTTTGAGTCTAAAACATCCTGTATGAAGATTTAAACCACTACAAGTAAAAGTTCTAGAAATGATAGAGCCGATTAAACCTAATGGGCCAATTTGTTCAATGTATCTAAGTGTATTGGACTGTATTGTATAATTGAACCCGACTAATCTGATTGATCAATTAGGATTAGATTTAGTTGAAATTATCAATCCAATAACAAAATGAGTTCAACTCAATCTAATACCTTTTTTTTTTTGGCAAATTTGAAGGTGAATTGAGTTGACGCATTCATTAAAGAAAGAAGAAGAAAGAAGTTCTTGGTCAAGCAGAGGAGAATAAAAATTTGTTGAAATAGGGCATCATCATGAAGTCAACTGATCTGGCGACCAATCCCAAGTTCCTATTGCAAGTACAAAATTAGTTTGGGTTGTCCTACCCTTTTCTATAGGTGACCCAAAAAGGTTGGAGAAAAGAGCATTCAAAGACTCAATTGGTATATGCCATTCATTGGGCTTCAGATTCCAATAACTCATCTGCTGCATGGGCTTCTTGGAGAAACATATCATTTTTTTGGGTCCATACTTAAAAGATAAGCACAACAAACTCTCTACATGACCCATTACTCTATCACTTTTCTCCTCGGGTTTCATCCCTTATGTGTGTAATCCATTCTTGTTTTTAGTGTTCCGTAGCTGTCCAAAAACTGTTTTCAGTACATAGTTCGCAGGTTTCTTCAACAATAATTTTTAATCTTCCAACAAATCCTCTTATTATCTTTTATGATAAGTTTTAAATATATTTTATATTTTTAAGACGATAAATATTTTTATTTTTTATTCAATACTTATCATAAAAGATAATAATATGAAGATTTGTAGGAGGATATAATAAGAGGATTTAATATTATTCGATATTACGGAAAAGAGACATGCTTATTTCTAAATGTATTTTTATTGTATTTTTCATTAACCTCATTAAACCATTTTTGCCAATTTGCAAAGTTTGCTGATTTACTGATTTGTATATACGGTTTTGCAAAAGTTAAAATATCTCTTAAACAAAATTTTGTATATACTGTTTTTACCGTGTTTTAATTCAAAACCTATCAATATCTTTTTTTTTCCCCTTCACGCTTCGTTTGATATACCTTTGTTTATGGCTAATCTCGAGTCTATTTGATTCAGTCCCAATATAAAAAAATCAGGTTAACTTCACTTGTTTGGTTAGGTTGAATTTGTATAAATCCAATTAAGTCATGTTGAATATCGGTTTAAGAAACTTTATTTTTATATTTAAAAATTCTATTATGTAATTTATAATTATGTAAAAAATGAATATCGGTTTGACCCTATCCTATTATGTACAAAATAAAATGATATTTATTGTAGTACTCGATATAAAAAAATAAATAAAACATATTTAGTGTAGTTTAGTAGACATACTCTATAGAATAATTGTAACTTTTGGGATAATTATTTTCTTTCAGTTTTTATAATTTATAATTCTTCTATTTTTTTATTTTCTTTCATTATTTAAATAATAAATAAGATAATTCGATCCAGCTAGAACAAATTCAAGTTGGCTTAGTACTTAAAGTTACGTTAAATCTGACTTTATTCAACCCCAGGTTTTTTTTTCCTTCCAAAAAAAGCATTACATTAAAAATTTTCCAGATTGGATTCGAATCATATAGGTTATCCCTATTATTTATTTATCTATTTAGCTAGAACTCAAAAGATATGCATCAAATTTAAAACACATGGAGGGAGTAACTAAGCGAATTATACAATTTAGCCAAAAAGTAAATTCTATAATATGAAATAATGTAAATTACTAATTTAAAAGAAAACCAAAAAGTGAATTCTACAGCTTTAATGTTGACAGAATAATAACAATAATAATAATAATAAGACGTGCAACATAGCATTTCAAAAAAATAAGAAGTGAGTTTAATTTAAATGCCACATTAAATAAAAGTTTGTACTAGGGAGGTTTAATTTAAATCATTCTTAGTTTTTCACGTGAAAATTCAATATCATTTAAGTTACACAAACTCTTACCAGAATCAAACTCATTGTACATGCATTTACTTCATTTGAATAAAAAAGTAACGATCGCAAAGATAGAAAGCGTCATTTTCTGTTTCTCTTCCACATTATCAAGCAATAAATTCCGTATCTCTGTGAGTGAATGCATAGCTTAGATAGCACAGCCCTGCAAACTAAGGTAGCTGAAAATTACTTATTCGAGTTTGCTAAGCGGTTAACGAAATTAAAATAAAAATATTTTTATTGGAAAAAAAGTTATATTATTCATAATTATTATTTTTTTTGCATTCTCTTGTAATTAATACTATAAATATTTTTTTATTAACTTTTTAAAAAGTGTTGTCTTAAAGACACTCGTTAAGAACACTCATATGAGTGACTGCTGAAGCGACACATCATTAATTACCCCAAAGCTTCATCATGTGGATGGGTCCAAATCTATGACCTACCCCTGGTTTGGCTTCAAATGGGTAACCATGGTCCCTTCGAGCTTTTAATTGTTCGACACTGCACTTGATCTACCACTAACATCCAATTCCATCACCGGAGAATGCGACCCTCCTAAGATTTATGTCAAGGAAGAAAATAGCAACATGCATTAGAGAGGTCCTTAAATTATGTAAACACTAGCTACAAAAGTAATGTTATCTCGGTACGTATATATAGCACCACCCAATGCCCTAACCATTTTTTGTGTGTAATAATTAATTTTATCCTGCTTAAGCATGCTATTGAAATTTCAAAGTACAAATAAATATCTACATGCGTATATATGCAATAGTCACCTGTTTATTACAGTTGGTGGACGCAAGAGAGACGCATGTGCACCATATGAACTACTACTACTACTTTATTTTTTTGTAAAGATAATAATACTAGATTTTTTTCGACTTTAAATTTATATTAGAAAAACGATCAATCAGTGGCTCATTACAAAAAATGTGCTTTTCTGTTCACCAAAAGGTTGTGTGGCACTAATGAACTTTTATCGTTGATTGGGTGCATTAGCCCTATTTTTATTTTTTTTATTCTTAAATGATAAGAGCATTTTCAAGTTTATTAAATATTAGGTTGAGAAATCAGCAAAAACAACAACAATAAAAATTAGGTTAATTTTCTGATAATCTTGCAAAGTACTATCGCAGCTTAATTAATGTATTTATGAGGATTACTTAATTTCCTTAAGTCGTTAATGCTTATTCAAGACTCAAAAAAAAAAAAAAAAGAGATATGAAGCAAAATACTTGTTAAGCTAAATTTACGCTTGGGTTATTTCCTCTTTTTTTTTTTTTCTTTTGATTTCCTCCTATTCATATTGATGTTTACAGTGTACTCACCTTTTTTAGAAACATATGAAACTTGAAAAATCATCTCTCTCATTTTTCTAACACATTCTAATTTGCAGTTATTGACAGCTTTAATAATATAGCTAAGTGATAGCGTTCGCATAACTGAAAGTATTAATTAGCTAATATTATCCACCGATAATAGATATCTATCAGTGATTAAGGAGCTTCAAATTAATTTTGCTTTTAAAGACGAGGAAAATATTAAGGTGGATAGTTATCTCCTGTTGTCTAAAGTCTAAACTACAGTATGTTGCATCACTACACTTTAATTTACACAACTCTTCTTTAATTTATTCTTATTAAATAGGAGTTAATATGTAATTGAATGTACTTTTTCATCGACTACATTTTTGAAATTAATCGGTTAATGTATCTTAGGAATTGTCAAATCAATTTAAGAAAATTTATTCCATCATTTTAGTAATTTATGGTCAATATAGCAATTTCAATCATGCTTGTGTCAATAACATGATTTGAGATGAATTGAAACTCCTACGTACTGGCAGGTACTGCTACTGTCTCCGTCACCGGCATTTTGTTTTTCCTCTTCATAATGACTAATAAGTTTATATTAACTCCCGACCTATATATATATATATATATAAAATATTCTAATAATAAGAAACATAAAATTACTTTGTTTTGTTGTTAAATCATTTTATTTCCAATTAATTATGATGTCTAATGATTATACTTATTTTCATAAAAGTGTATATTTATTCAACTATCAATAAAACAAAATAAAGTATTTCCTCCATCCTATTATAATTATTGTGTAAAAAAAAATATCTTCAAATAATTATCATTTTAGTTTTTTAATATAATATTAGTTATTTATTTTGACTTATATTTCTTATAATATTAATCATGAACAACAAAATTTATAAATAAATTAATGATGATATTAAAGTTAATTTTATATAATTATTATTTTGATCTATTTTTTTTCTTAATTTGAGTAAAACAACCTAACACCATAATTATGCTGGGACGGAGGAAGTATACTCTTGGTTGAATTTAAAAAATAATTATCTTTTAAATCATCTAATCTAATGTATTGCTATAAAAAAATTGTTTAACGTATGAATAATTTTGGAATAAAATTAAAATTTATGATAAAATAATAAATTTAATCATTTTTGTTCGTCTTAATGAATTAGAAAATTGTTTTTTAATTATAAGATTGGAAGTAGTATTTGACAAGGTTTTGAATTTAATTTCATTTTCCTTTGGTTTATACCATCATTTATTATATTTACAAATTAAAATGGCATTCCTGGTCTGTATATTATCAATATTAACGACCTCACTGAACAAAATTTGTTCTACAGGCTCGTATCTTGTGTCCTCTAAGGAGACAAGAACCCCTATTCAATTCGAGTTTAAATAAATAATTAATCTTAAAATTTTGATCGAGATAAAATTAAGATATATCTCTCCCAACGTATCCTAATGAAAAACACCCTAGCTTAAACATTCCTACTTGCCAGTCTAGACGACGCCTTGGGTATGAAGGTAAGCTAAAAAGCTAAAAAGCTAAAGAATTGTTAAACTATGGGAATTATAGAATTGCAGGTGGCTTTCTATATATTAATTGTGACGTTTTTAATTACTTCAAACGGGAGCTTATCTCATGAAATATTTTCATTATTAAAATTTTATGTCTAAGCTATACAAAACTCAAATATATCTATAAAGATAATACTTTTTAAAATAGACGTTTATATAAATTAAAATGATAGTATAAAATACATATAACTATGAAATTATATATATATATATATATATATATATATATATATATATATATATATATCTTCACTCAATCTCTCTCTCAAGTTAGAAGCCTTTTCTATTTGTTGGAAATTAATAATCGATATTATTATCAATTTCATAACCAATGCGAATAATCTCCACCACTATCTTAATTCAATATCCCTAGCTATCAGTTTTTATTCTGAGTATAGTTTTGAGTTAGACTTGTATATGTGCGCGCGCGCATATATTGCGTTTATGGACATGCCAAATGGAAATTACGTGGCACTGATCCCATGATTTAATGATTATAGCGAAGCCAGATGGGAGGCCAATTAGTTAAAAAAGATTGTTTATTTTGTATGATCAAGCTACGTATATATTAAGAATCTCTCTCAAATGACCATGATGAGATGAGATAAAATTATAATATTAAATGCAATTGTTTATGTAATCCTTCGTTAGTGGGTCACAATCATAAGATTTCCTTCACGGAAATATAACCGATCCCGATCATTATTAGTCTCATATAATAATATATTCACTTGGGATTGCGATTGGATCAACGTTCAACAAATCATCCAACGCGTGACTCTCCTTTCAGAAATTATTAATTACTTTCTGGTTTATACATGTTCACCACAATTGACATAAGAATAATATTTGACAATTAATAAGTTAACGAAAGGAGAAGCATATGGTAGGGGTTTTGAGTAAAAGCCATATAAATTTTAAGGTTAAACCACATGGAAGACATAATTTGCAGGGTGCATTCACATCACATGCCCTCCACGTTAAGCATCACCCCTCAGCCAGCAAGGCACATCTCTGGTACGAGTTGTGCCATGCAACTGTCCAGGCTACCAAGGTTAATGTCTGCTCAGATATATATGCCTGCACGGAGGTTGTTCATCCAAAAATATAGAAATTGTTAACTAATAAATTTTAGATTTAAATATCTTTAAGGTGTATATAAATTATCAATTTTGTTGTAGGTTTTTAACAAATTTTTTTATTCTTTTTGATTTTCTGATATATTAAAATTTTTGTTTGAATTTTGATCGTGACATAACATCATCACAAACATTAATAATATTAGAAAATTTAATAATGCATAAAGTCACATGTTAACTAATAACAAATATTCAAAATAATTAAATTATTTTTTATACAAATTTTAAGAACCTTAAACATATTTAAATTTAAATTTTAAAGTGAATTAAATTATTGGATACCATTGAATAATGTATTATGCTATAATACAAATAACAGAGTCCTGGAGAATATAAAAAAAGGGGTCCGATCAGCGGTGTATAAGCAAGTATTATCAAGAGATAAAGTACTATTTTTTTTGTCATAAAGATATACAAGGATAAAAAAATATTAAGCAAATTCCAGTTAATTTTCACAAAAGTGAAAAAGCAGATCGGGCATACGAACTTATTTCTTTATATAGCTGGGCATATTTATATACCTACCAACAAGGGTCGACATGCATGATAAAAAGTTATCTATGAGCTGTATAAAAGAAAATGCATTTTGTAATTAGTCTCGTAGATGGACATTACCGTCTAGACAAAAATAGAAGGTGGGTTGGCAATGGTTGTAGATAAATTAATCACAATTACAAAGCCCTGTAATATATAAGTCAGTTAAGTGTGTAGAGTAGCTATCTTGATGAAAGGTACGTTCTTGATCGAGGTGTTTTGTTTCAAGTATTTTTGTTGGAAGAGAAAGAAAATACTTAGGTAAGGGGTGATGGGATGCATTGACAACCTCCACAGTTTATTTTAGTGTGTTTGGTTTACTGTCTGTGAGTTACATCTTCATAAAATAATCACGTCAATTTTTTAAAACGACGTGAAAATAAAAGTATAAAATACAAATACAAGTAGGATTATACTCCTAGCCTTGTCCATCATATAGGACAAAGGATAATAAAGGTCATCTATTGTCTTGTAAGGTAAAATTATCTTAAAGTGATTCTATGAAATACAAATACGACGAGGGTTGCACTCCTAAAGATAAGGTCAGACTCTTTATTCTGTTGTCCAAATGAAAGTGGACTGATTTGGCTCAATCTGATTGGTAAAATAAGTAAGGTTGGGTTGATAAAATACAAGCCCAAAAACTATTATTTAATATGATATTTTTTCTTATAAAAAAATATTAAATTAATACAAAGAAAAAAAGAAAAATGAGTCAATTTGATCTGACCTGACAAGTCAAAAAATTAGTGGCTCAAATAAAAATTAGGTCGTGCCAGATTTTACGGGACCAATTTTAACAACTCCAGAGATAACCCTTGTTCATCATAAAGGACAAGAACAACTATAGTCTTGCAAGACAAAACTTGCTTATATGGGATGCAGGGCTAAGATCTTGAGATGCAGATGTCAAAGTAATAAAAGCTAACATAATTTTCTGTGTTAGGTACAATTTAATAATGATAATTATTTGTTTCATTCAAAATTTTATCTACCGATTTACATGGTTAAGTCTTTGTATTTTTAATTTGCGTTTAATTATAGTTTTCTTAATTTTAATTGTTGGCATTTAGTGCTTGTAATGTTCTCTCACCCAAAATTTCATCTAATTATTAACAAAATGAGTGGTATATATAGTAGATTTTTGTATATATCTGAAAAGAAAAAATATATAAAGAATTAAATAATAAGTAAAAATAAAAATAACTTTTGTTATTTATATATTTTATAGATATTTTTATAAGTAATAGCGCGCACACAAACATCATTATTAAATAATAATAATAATAATAATAACATGAAATTTTGTGTCAACAACTAAAAAATTAAAATTGACTAAATTTAATTAATAAGTATAATTTCAATAAAAAAGGATAAAAACAATAACAAAATGTGATATGTTTAATTACATGACGCATTAAGAATGAGTAAATTGAAATAAAATTATTTTTCAAAATTAAACACTCAACTTTAGTTAACATATATAGTTTAGTTTTCAAAGATTGTTAACAAATTAATAACTTTAAATATGAAATTTAAAGTTATTATTATAAAAATAACTAATTTTTAATTATATGACAATCCATGATTGAATTCTAAAAAACTTTTAACTATAGTATATTTTAATTAAATTCTAAAATATGAGAGTAGATAACTTGTTTTGGTGAAAAACTGTTAACTATAGTATATTTTAATTAAATTCTAAAATAATATTCTTTTAAATATTATGTTTGATATTTTGTTTTTAACAGAAAATAATGTCTTTATGTCATTTATTGTTTTGTTGATTTCTTGATTATAATTTTCGTTTATATTCCATCCATGCCATTATTTGATGTGTTGGGATGAATGTTATTATCACACTTGCGACTAAAATTAATTTCTCTGCCTAAACCCCCACTTTTTTTTTTCTATGGTTCATTCATATTATTATGATTTATGTATTCTTTTTGGCTGCCACGAAACTTTAGTAGATTCCTTACCATCAATTAATGTTTCATATGCATGCATAATGCAGGTAGTTCAAAGATAAAACAAGGTGTAATATATTGAGAGGGAAAGCCACAAGGAATAATATTGGGTATGGAACTTTTCTTTTTGTGTATTTACAGCGCACAATCGGGTCGACAATACGAAACAAACCAGCTAACATGCATACGTATAAAAAAATGTACATAAACAAAGGAAATGGGATCTCTCTCTCTCACTTCTCAATTATTTAACCATATAGTAGTATAATTCATTATATAATATATACCGCAATAATTTTTACACGGTGTCACACCTTGCATCATTTGATAGATGTTTACCTACTTTCTCCCCCTACAACCCCCACTCTTCAACATGAAGTACTAACGTACCCTTTTAATTTTCTAGCTTATCTTATCCTTTTACTTTCTCTTTTCCCTCTTAAATTATATGTGCTATGAACATATTCTACTGCGGCGGTATAATAATAACTTAAAAGAAAGCTATTAAAAATAAAGAGAGAAGGAAAGAAAGCATACTAATGGTGATGAATGCACTTGTAAATAATGAACTATTCGGGTCCCACTCTTTGGCATTATATCTTACCTTGATCCATTTGTCATCCATTCAATAATTGAGTTCTAATGATTTTTTGTTTCGCAATTCTTCGTATGCATATAATACACATATATGCGGTACACCAAACATATTTACATCAATAAATTATCCACAATCATATAAATATATTTTACATCACACTTTAACTCAAAATTTTAAGATTTAATAAATTTATAAATTTTCTTCTCACTTATATCATATTAACATTTTCATTCTTTTTATCCGATGTGAAATTTTATCTCACACTTATATTTCAACACCTAATTTTTTTTATTTTTTTTACTTTTAATACCTTATAATCTTATATCAATTAAACAAAGTAAATATTCGATTTCATACTTTTAAGAGTTATGTATCATTAATTAGGTTAATTCTCATTTATAAACTCATGAAATTGATAATATTTTATTATAATTAAAAGACAAATTATAGATTTTAATAAATGAAAATTGATATAATAGCTATTTATATATTTTAAATTAAAATATTTTTAAAAGTGGCTTAATTTTTCTAGTATATTTTTCTTATGGAATGATACGTGTTATATATTTTTAATCTATTTTTAAAATTAATTATGTATGTATTTTTACGATTTTAAATATTTTCATTTGAAATTCGTTAACTAACTATATATTTTCGTCCATAAAAGAACTATATATTTTCATAATTTAATATTTTTATTTCTATTTTTTCTTTCTAAATTTAGAAATATTAGTACATTTGTATACTTGGTCGTTACTTGGATAGAAGACTAACTGAACAAAATGGTCATTTCGATTCAAGTTCAAATTCTGAAAGCATACAATTTTCTTTTCAGGTAAAATGCCAAATAAAATAATATTGGCTCATAATTAAAGTCCACCACGTTGAAGCACGTTGTGGGGTCATTACAAGTTAATGGTGAAGTCTTAGATCCAAAAAAATACAAATTATAAAAATAAAGCTCACTTTATCACCTTCTCCTCTTTTACATCTAATATCTAATTGGACATTTATTCACATTGAAGAAGAAAAGGGAAGAATTGACTCAATAACTCTATATAGTTAGTGATAACCATTGGACGTACAGTCACCTCATATTGTACACACCGTTGCCCATGGTCCCTAATAAAAATTTTAATAATTGGTGAAACTTGTGGAGTTAGAAGATTTTTAGTTATCGAAAAATTCATTCTATTTATTGTGTTAGGTCGTAGCTAACTGAATTTGCCACCGGTTACTTCCCTTCATAAATGGTCTTTGTCTTCACAAAGTGACCTACATCTACGATCTATCTAACAAAAAGTAATTAATTCATCTCATCAGTATCAACTAACTAGATCAAAATTAGTAAAATACTAACGAATGCATGTCCTTTAAATATTATAGATAAAGAAACAAAAATAAAAATTATTTAATATTTACTTTCTTAAATGATTGAAAGTATTTACTAAAATATGAAATAGATTTTAATTAGTAATCTTTACAAAAGGAAAAAAATACCTGCTATTAACACAAAATTAGTATTAATTTCTTAATTAATTACAAACTTGAATTTAATCAAAATTAAAATATTTGTAAGAAAATTAATATTTTTTAAATATTTCCAAAAATAAATTTGTAAAAATTAAGTTAATCTATTTGTAAGAAATTCATTCATAAATAATTTGTTAAACCGAGGAAAGTATGAATAAGTTAATAATGTTACTATGGATTAATTTTAATTAGTTTAGAAAACTTAACAATCATAAGAGACTATTCTAGATATAAATTATAAGATATTAGGTTTAGACATATTTAATTCAATTTCATAGGCATTATAGGATGTGGTAAAAGCACCTAATGATAAGTACAAAAACAATTGAAAGTATCCCCTGAAGGCTAAGGTCATTATACCGTTGTTAAAGGAAACTTGCGATTGAGAGTTGTATGATTAATTAAAGGTCAATGATATCCATCTCAAGGGGCAATCAGGTAATTTCAAATTATCTTTTGCCACTGAAATCCAAAAGCCCCCAATAAGCAAAACTGCCCTACATATGGCCCAACTTATCATCTACACCGTCCCTATCTGCAGGCTGTTCCCACTACTACATATATTAATTTTTTTCAAAAATATATATCATATACGTATAGAAAAAATGATTAATATTAACAATATTAATATTATTATTATCTTTTCTATTTTTATCATTATTTTTTTTCCCCTTTAAAGGATCCATGTTATAATTTATCCCTTAGCTTTTCTTTTGCTTTTTCCAGCACTTACGTATGACACACATAAGAGAGAACCATGAAAAATGAAAAAATAAAAAATATACGAAGATTCCACACAACCCTAATGAAGAAAAATAAAATAATAAGAACAATAATAACCATACACACATACAGCAAGAAAAAGTTAAGTGAGGCTGAATTAAAGGCTAATATTTCCATTTTTCTATGATGAAATTGACAGATCCCTCCACAGCATCCCCTTCTCCATCCGCATAATAAAACCCCCTGAGAGACTATACAATTCCCTTTGTTTTCTGATATATTCCCTTTTTTTTTTCTTTCTCAAGCTGTAATATTGCTTACCTAGCTAGCTAGGTAGGGACATCTCTCTCTATCTCTCTATCTATGGAGCTAATTGGAGACACTACCACAGTCATGGAAACGTCGTCCGGTGAGGCTGTGGCGGCGCATGACGGTGGCGAGGTGATTATGATGGATGCAAATTCCGGTGAAGAAGAGAATAATAATAAGGGAGAAGAAGGAGAAGAAGAAGAAGAAGGTGACAATAAGATCAACAGTAACAACAACTCATTATGCGGTGGAAACAGATGGCCCCGCCAAGAAACTTTGGCTCTCTTGAAGATAAGGTCCGATATGGATGCTGTGTTTCGAGATTCAAGTCTTAAGGGTCCACTCTGGGAAGAAGTTGCAAGGTACACACACATATATACGCATAAATTCACTATTCATGTATGTTTATTTTCTGGTTTTTGTGTTGATGTGTCAGCTTCTCCTCCTCCTTTGTCTATGCTGCTTTTCTTTTCTCTTTGTCTTGCTAGCTTCTTCGACATCATGCATGAAGATTTATGATTTCCTTTTCAATTTCCAAACCAATCACTTTGTGAAAACCATTTGCTGTCAGTTGATTTTTTATTTTATTTTAATGAATCAATTAGGAGGGAGGGAGCGGGGGTACCTTATAATTTATTTATATTTTCAATCATACATATATAAGATATATAGTAATTAATTAATCATATTCCTCCTAGAGTCCCGTTTGTAATAAGATTACCAATATATCATTCAAATCATTCTGCTGAAATTCTTCTAACTGAATCTTGTGTTATGAAAGCATATCCTTCGCGAGTCCATATATAGTTGCAATGAATCATGTTGTGATGAGTTAAATATTTATTCGGCAGGATTTGCTCAATCAAATTTTGTTGAGTTTATCTTCTTAATTTCTTGGCTTCATCCCTTCAGTTGATTGGTTTGCGTACGTCTTATTCAGTACTCTTATAGGTATTAAACTACCATCGTGTTTTTATTAGTACGGCAAAACCGTCTAAATTCTTACCTTTCTTTACGTGAAAAGAAGTAGCTTTATTTTTCGTTTTATTTTCACTATTTCCAATTTTCAATGGATCTATACATATATATATGATGATGATGATGATAAAATTTGATCATTTTCTTTCTTTCTTCTCTCTCTATATTATATATGTGTATAGGAAACTATCAGAACTGGGTTACCACCGAAGCGCAAAGAAGTGCAAGGAGAAATTCGAGAATGTATACAAGTACCACAAAAGAACCAAAGAGAGCAGAAGTGGGAAACACGAGGGAAAAACCTACAAGTTTTTTGATCAATTACAAGCCCTCGAGAACCAATTCACAGTCTCTTACTCTCCAAAACCACAACCCACTTTGGCAACAACAACAAACATAATAACATTACCACCCCCAACAAGGCCTAGTGACACAACAGCAATCTCTTATGTCACCACCACTGTTCCATCCACAAACCCTACAATCATATCACCTTCACCACAACCACCAACCCATGCCACCACCACAACTACCATCACTTCTCCAACAGTAGCAACCAACCCTAAAAACCCTCCACAATCCAACAACAACAGCAACATCCCCAATTACTCTTTGCTCAACATGAACAACCTCTTCTCCACCACTTCAACCTCTTCGTCCACGGCCTCGGATGAGGACTTGGAAGAGAAGTACCGTAAGAAGAGAAAGTGGAAGGACTACTTCAGGAGGCTCACGAGGCAAGTCTTGGCCAAGCAAGAGGAAATGCAGAAGAGGTTCCTCGAAGCCATTGACAATAGGGAGAGAGAACAAGTGGCGCAACAAGAGGCTTGGAGGATCCAAGAAATGGCAAGGATCAATAGAGAACACGAACTTCTTGTCCAAGAAAGATCAACCGCAGCAGCAAAAAATGCAGCAGTTATTGCTTTTTTGCAACAGTTATCTGGTCAACACCAAAATTCCACCACAACAAAAGCTGGTGCCAATTTCCTTCAACAACCACTTCCACAACAAGTACAACCACCACCACAACAAGCTCCACAACCACTGATGATGTCAAATAATAACAACATTGAAATTCAGAAAATGAATAATGGTCACAGTGTTGTTGCTGCTGCTACTCCTACTACTGTCGTTGCTGCTACTGCTATTGCTACTACAGCTGTTACTACTACTCCTTCTTCATTGAGCTCTTTATCTTCTTCTAGGTGGCCAAAGACAGAAGTTCATGCTTTGATAAGATTGAGGACGAGTCTTGAAGCAAAGTACCAAGAAAATGGGCCAAAGGCTCCATTCTGGGAGGATATATCAGCAGGAATGCTGAGACTAGGGTACAACAGAAGTGCCAAGAGGTGCAAAGAGAAATGGGAGAACATCAACAAGTACTTCAAGAAGGTCAAAGAGAGCAACAAGCAAAGGCGCGAGGATAGTAAGACATGTCCTTATTTTCATGAACTTGAAGCTCTATACAAAGAAAAGAGCAAGACTACTCAGAACCCCTTTGGCGCTTCGTTCCACAACATGAAGCCACATGAGATGATGGAGCCATTGATGGTGCAACCGGAGCAGCAATGGAGACCTCCCACTCAATATGAACAAGGTGCAGCCAAGGAGAACAATAATAGTGAAAGAAAAGAAAGAGAGGAGGAGGAAGAAGAAGAAGATGATGATGAAAATGAAGAGGGAGATCTAGAGAGTGTGGAAGATGAAGGAGGTAACCGTTATGAGATTGCGACAAATAAACTTTCTTCAGTGGACACCGTTGAATGAGACAAGATAAGGAAGTTTCTGATTGGAAGGAGAGTCTTAATTTTAATTTTAATTTTAATATTATTTCTTCTTCTTCTGGGGGATGGATTTTAATTATTTTTATTTTTAATTTGATTTTAATTTTTCCAAATTGGGGTTAGGAGATGTCACTGAAATTAAGGTTCTGGTAGCAGATACTCATCACTAAAGGGC
Source organism: Glycine max (assembly GCF_000004515.6). Taxonomy (NCBI): domain Eukaryota; kingdom Viridiplantae; phylum Streptophyta; class Magnoliopsida; order Fabales; family Fabaceae; genus Glycine; species Glycine max. The sequence goes on along the minus strand of NC_038256.2, from coordinate 40,450,947 downwards.
ATGATATGCCACAAACACCTGCACTATATATAAAATTCAATTCTTTAATAATGACCCATCTAAAAGCATGGTGGTGCAGAAGCAGAAGCACAAGGTACCTATCTGACACACTTTCTGATCATGGGCCAGCTTAAAAGCAGATCATTGGAGTTGTGGGTCACATTCCGGTCGCCATGAACTGGGATCAGAGATCGTTAACACTAAGAAAGAACAGTTCACATGGGCCAGCAAAGCATAAGCTAGCTATAGTGGGTGTACATGTTTTAGCGCTCATAAATTTATGTGTAAAGTGTAAATTGAAGATGACATGAGGTCCCATAGCAGTTTAATAAAAATAAAGTCATATGCAAACTCTAGTAATTTTCCTTTACTTTCATTATATATCACGGAATCACTGTGTGGTGCTGCTTTCAATTTTTCTTCTTCTTCCAAGTTTTAATCAGTTGTGTGAGATAGTTTAATAGTAGTATATACTCCAGCTAGCTAGTAGGAGAAATTTGCTATTTTTTCACCGTTGACTTTACAACTCATGTAATGCTGTAACCTCAGAGAAAAATGTTGAGTTTGTTGAGAGGGGAAAGTGGTTTAGTGACAAAAGATAGGGCACATTAAATGTGGGATTAGCTTGGTCAGGTGTCTATTGTTGTCAATTAATGTTCTACAACTTACATTGTTGTATTGTCAATTAAAGACTTATTCATTCAGTTTAATTATTACTTTTAAAAAAAATCTTAATTTTTTTTATCGCATATTATTGGTGTGAAATATTTTTAAGATTGGCATATGGGATTTTTTAAATTAAAAGAATCAACTTCAACGTCACTTAAAATCAACAACTTGTTGATAAAAAACATCTTAATTTAAAACTTTAAAATAATATTAATTATTAATTTTCAATTATATACTATCATCTTCAAGAAGAAATAATATATAATTATTATTTTTAATTTACAAAAAAAATTTGCAAGGAAATTATATAAAATAAATTGATATTATATTAATAAATTTTAAAACAACGTATTTATTATATTTTTTAATCTATATGCAAAAATATTTAATGAAAGGTAAAAATAAATGGAGAGTCAAATTGAATTTTTTAAATATTATCAATGTTTTTTTACCATATTTATTTTAATATTTGTTGCTTTTTTTTTATCGATATCTTAAATATTGTTTTTAATAATTTAACAAAATCCACTACATTCATATAATAATTCTATCATCAAAAGGTTTTTTTTTCTCTATTATATGCTCGTACAGATATAGTGTAGAAACATTAAATACATCATATTAACGTTTTAATTAAATTACTTAGAAAATAAGTATCGAATTATTTTCATAAAATAATTTTTTTAATAAAATTTTAATTTTGACCTGTTACAGTATTCACGATAATACAGTAAAAACCAACCCTTTAAAAAATTAGTATGTGCGAGCTAGGGTTTGTAACTTTGTATATATAAAGGAATAATATTAATTCCTGTATAAAATTAAAAACTAATACCGCTTTTATTTATTATATTATAAAAGTAGTGTCAGCACTCAGCACCCTCTCCATTCTCCTCTTCCCATCTTTCTAGCTACTTGCTACAACATGACAACTTTGCAAGAGCCATCATGTTCAGGTACCACAGGGAGGAATCTTATGACTCATGTGCTCTCAAAATTAATTAAGCTATTCAATTATAATATTGGGATTCTCCAGATCGATCAACAAGTTCATTATTGCGCCCGTGCGGGGGTTGAAAATGCTACTATTCACCGTAAAACATAAGGAACAAACAACGATTAAGTAAATAATATTTATGATTTCTATTATCCCTTGATTAACAAGATATATCTCAGGAGCACATAGAAAAGGATTTGCGTATTTTTTCAGAAAACATATATATATATATATATATATATATATATATATATATATATATATATATATATATACATTTTGTTACCAATAAAATAAACTATCTGAGTCAATATTATATATAACTCTACACGTGACTATATTCGAGTTGAAGTTGAAACTTTTACAAGTAAAGTTGCTTATAATTGTGGGTGATAAACAATTTCAATGTCCCCACGAGTGATCAACAAAGAACAAGTAGATGGTGAAGGCACACCTAAAAGTTTAGAAACAGCTAATTAGCAAGTTTGGGGTGATTTTTAATACTTACTTTTTACTTATATACAGATAAAAATAACTAATTTTACATTAGTTAAAAAGTTAAATTGAGATTATTTAATTTTTCTAATCTCAAATAAAAAAATTAAGTTATTTCTAAAATGATCTCACTGAAATTTACTATTATAAATAAAAAAGAGTCACTAAAAATAAAATTAGAATCAAATGAATGATATTTTAAGTATGATATAACATTAAATAAGAAAAAATTAATTAGGTTTACTTATATTAAAATCTAATATATAATATTATTTTTTTGCTGAATTATGAGTTCAGGGGGAATACTATAAGTTTTAAAAATTTTAAAACCAATGACCATTTTTTAGTTTTTTAAATTTAATTTGTTTTTTTTTAATTTCAAAATAACAATTTACATTGTTATTTTTAATTTTGTAATGTTATTCCATCACAAATCACCATTTTTTTAAGAGTTAACAAGCTATTATTATACTATAAATGTATAACCCTTTTTCTCTAAAAAATAAACTCATTTTTAAAAAATTTCTATCTTATTTAAGTTAGTTTAAGACTGAGATTGCGAGGTGGTGACAATATCAACAATGATAACAATTATGACAACGATGCAGGTGATAACAATGTTAATGTTGATAGTAATGGTTGATAGTGATAATGCTAGTATGGTGACGGTGGTTATAATGCATTTATGGTGATGATATCAATAATGATTGTGGTAGTATTAAACTATTGATAATGATGTCAATGATAATTGTAATAAAAAGGATAGTTGTCAATTGTAAAAATCGGGTATGTTTTTTTTAAAAAAAACTTAAAAACTAAATTAATAAATTGTTTTTTTGTTTGTTTTGAAAATAAATATAAAAAGTGTTTTGAAATTATGTTAAAAACTATTTCAATTCTTTTTTTTTTTTTTATCAAAACATGTTTTGGAAATCACATTTAAAAAAAAACTCACAACTACCTCAAATGACCTTAAATCTCATAACAATGTTAGTTTGAATAAACTTTGGTGATCCTGTAAAAAATTAAAAGGAAAACATAGTTTATCGGTATATTTACAAACCTTATGTTTTTGAAGTAGACTCATATGATATGTTTGTTTCTCTATGTTGTCTAGTATTTGGTGATTTTCTCTTTATACATGAAAGGAATTGAAAAGCAATGAAATAGTTTGATCAATTTATAACTTCCCAAGTGAGGTTAACAAAGTGCTTTTCACCGTACTTGGGAGTACTTCTAAAAGTTTTACCATAACTAAATAGTCTACTTTCAATCCAGTAAAAAAAAAAAAGTCTACTTTCCGACTATTGTTCATTAAGATTTATAGAGGGGCTTAGTTTGATCAATTTATTGTGTCTTAGTTAATACTTACGTTTTTTTTTACAGCAAGTTAACACTATATAATATTATGATTTCGAAAAGTATACATACTCACCATCAAACTCTAGACTAGTTATATGAATAAACTTATCTGAAAGAAAAACAATTGTAGTATTTAAAAACAAGAATAAGTATAATATACTTGAAATTGACCCGGCAAAAGAATTACGCGGGTTAATAGGCCGGCCCCGACGAAGTAAAAGGAGCAAAGGCCGGAGCCGGCAAAAGAATTACGGGTTGATGGCTCGTTGGATTATTCATTAAAAAGTTATTTAAACTAAATATATGTGGTTCCATTTTTATTTAAAATAAAATTTAAATTAAAATAAATTAATATTTGGTGATTTGATTCTATTTGATTTTTGTAATTTTTAATAAAATATTATTTCATTAAAATTTATATATATATTTTTCATCTTTTGAATTAAATTACATTTAAAAAATTGTTAATAAGAATCTATGAAACTTATTAATACGTTAAAATTTCTATAATAAGAATATGTTAAATTTTCATTTATTTTAAACTAAACATATCTTAAAAAAGTCATCTAAAAAAGAAAATGATATATATTATATAAGTTTCATATACATAACACTACAAAATATTATAAAACTCAAGTGATATGTATGTAAAACACATGACATTAAATTAATATAAGTGTTATGATTTGGTTCAATTTTAAAAATACTAATCGCAAATTAAACCAAACTGATAGATTTGAGAAAAAAGATCATTCAAACATATTAAAAAAAGAATCAATTTTTTGTTCAGTTTGTAGTTTGTGACTATTTTTATGTCATCGATATAGATTCCTAAACATGTAACAAGATTCATGAACCACACAGCAATAAAAAATATGATATTATTTTAGTACTTTTGATTTTACTAGTCCAAAGAAATTTTGCATCCTCTATTATCTATGTCTGCCACCTAGATAGGGTTGTGTAAGTGGTTTAGATTGAGTTGAGTTTTATCCATTTTTAACCTAATCCAATTAAATTTAATTGGATTGTATTTTTTTTTATTTTTTTTCAACTCAATCCAATCAAACACAACTTTAAATGGATTGAATTAGGTTGGTCATTGGGTTGGACTACTAAAAAATTCTCACATAGTCTTAAAAAAAATTCTCAAACTCAAAAATAGTAAGAGATATTTTTAAAAACCAATTTTACAATAACTTTTTGAATCAAAAATAGTAAGAGATATTTTTAAAAACCAATTTTACAATAACTTTTTGAATAGAAAAAGAAACTATAAACCTTCTCATCAATTTAAGTAACTCATTCATAATAATAAAATATAAAACTCATAACCGATTTAACAACTCTCATGATATTCATAAAACATAACATTATTCTACAATTCAAAATAATTAAAGCATAAAAACAAAAAACTCTTAAACTATATAATAACAAAAAGATGAACAAAATCTGTATGAGTACTTACTTTAGGTTTTGTATATTAATATTTACTATTTAGTATATAATTAGTATTTTACTATAATTTGTTTACTGTATGCTGGTTGAATTGAGTTTTTGCCGAATCTAAAAACTCTAAATCTGTTATCGAATTTAATTTTAATTAGATTCATTAAAATAAAATCAATTAAATTCAATAACTCGATTCAACTTAAAAAAATTTAATTGAATTAAATTAGATCGGACGGATTGGCATATTAAGTACATTCACTTACATCCCTGCCACCTATATGCACACTTTTAACACTGGCTTGTTTTTAGTACAGGTATCCAAATATAGAATACAATTTATGTATAACTTGATTTTAGAGGTTTTACCTAATAATATTTCTGCTCATTTTATTCGGTTTAGTTCTTTATTCAAAAGGGGAAAAACCGTGTCCTGTTCATCATCTGTTTTGTTATGTTGTGGTTTGGTCCATTTGAATAATGTGTTAAAATGTTGTGTTTCAGGGTGTCTGTTGGTGTTTTGAACCTGATTAAAGTTAAATCGTGATCATAGTTCAAGACTATCTATTTAAGTAATTTTTTTTTTCAAAATTATTAACTTGAAATTGTAATGGATGATTTTTTTTTTTTAAGTGAAGTCGATCATGAATAAAAAGAATAACTTCTAAAGTTGTTATTCGAGCCCTAAGTTTTTATACTATTTTTTTCTTTACTTTGTTTGTTAAATCTTATATCATGAATATAACTCAATATTATTTAAAAATAATAATCACAAGTTTATGTCAAGCCCAAAATTGAATTAAATTAAAGAACATGTTAAATCATGTTTAATGTTCACGACTTTGGTAAAAGAAATTCGAAAATAGCTGCTATAATGTCGTTGTTACTTAATATTTATGATTTGTCATGTTTTTATCATTTTAAAAAAATCAAGTTACGTCAAAATTGATGATATTAAAATAAAGCCAACGCACCAATTGATTTAATATTAAAACCCATATATATCTTATCATTATAAAAAAATATATTAAAACATGTGTCGTTTTCAGATAATCAAGACATACTTTATTAAACATAATCCTTGCTTACTTATAGATCCCAAAGTCGTGATTAGTATTAGTGCCCCTAAAGTGTGTTCACATTCTGTTTTATTAAGCTTTGAAATTCTCCCATTACTTGACAAAACGACGATTTTGTGACCTTGAAAAAGATTACTTAGTGACTAATGATGATATATATAGCTAATGTTAATGAAAGGGACACGCGTCTTTTCTCTAGTTTTGTCAAGTGATTACCAGATTCTGCCAAAAGATATAAACCTAGACACATACCTCAATTTGGTGTCTTGAGAAGCTGATCATATCACTGTTGGACCACAATATATCCGTATAAATTATACCTTAGTGGAACTGCAAAGGCATCTGATTTTGGGCTTGATGCTTCTACCTTCAATCTTGTCCAATTTGAAAAAATTATATCCATTTATGTCAGAATCAAAGTCGTGCGCGTGTTTATCAATATTTTTCTAGTTAGTTGTTTATAAACTACTATAGTCTATACTAAGGTATCGAAATTGCATCATCTTAGAAAAATTGATAGTCTAAATGTATGATAACAACAACTTAAAGCAAATCTATTTGTTTTAAAATCTCTTAATGATATGCATCCTTTTCAAACGACTCTCGCATGCGTCCTAAGTGGCAACATATAAATTGTTAATTTGACTTTCTATCTTAAGTAATTGAACCCATAATTTATGGAGCCAATCCAATTTGACAAAGTGCTGGCTAAATGTATGTATAGGTCTTACACGAAACCTATGGATTTTACCTCTTAGGTCTTCTTTTTCTCTTTGAAGAAATTGTCCACATTTAACTTGAGATTAATCCACTGAAATTAATCCAAAATCTTTAGGATTGAGATCGTTACCCTATTTAATTAGTGGCTATTGAATTATTTAAAAGAAGTTTGTTCCAAGCATTGTTCCTCTAAGGTTCTCTGGAGATAGATCCAATTTTATTTATACTCGTATATAGTTGCTACTGTATATATGGTACAGATTCCAGATAACATAACACCTATATTTTAGTTGAATTTTAAAGCAGGGGCTTCAAACAAAATCAAAGCGATATGACTTGCATTGTTTAAATGCAATTTGTTTTTAAATGTTTCTCCCACTTGAAGCATTAATGTGAATTAATTTATGTTTTGACTAGCTGATTCTTGTGGTCCTTAGTCATCCGAAGACCATATAGGTACCTTTGAGGGAGTCGTGCTACCTTGTTCATTGTAATGAAACCGTGGCTACAACTTGGAGATTAATCCGGCAACATTTGTTTACAAATTGATTAGACTGCGTTTGAATAAAGAATTTTAATTGAGAAAAGTAATTTATTAGAAAATTTGAATTTCTGTAATTTAGACTTCATTGTTGGGATGTTTTTTTGTGAAGAATTTAAAATTTTAGAATTTTAAAACATAATTTTAAACAACTAAAATTTGGAATTTCAATTTCCTTCTAAAAGATGAGAAATTGAAATTCTTTTCTTACTGTCTTCTTCAAAAAACACCATTTGACCTCATGGAACATCGATCGGGTGTGAGCGTAGAAGAACATGTATAATTAGCACACCAATCATATCTTTTCTTTTTTTTTCATTCATTTTTTTCATCCTCATAATTTTAATTTTTTTTATCCAAACATAAAATTTTAAAAATAAAAGAATTTCAATTAAAATATTTGAAATTCTTTAAATTTAAAATTTCTCAGAATTTTAAATTATTACATCCAAACACACACTCTTAGGGTGTGTTTGGTTTACATTTTCATTTTCTGTTTTCATTTTCTAAAAACTGTTTTCATTTTTAAAAGATTTGAATTCTAAAAACATGTTTGATTTGACTTCTTGTTTTCTGTTTTCATGAAATAAAAATACTGAAAATTTATGATATATTGACTTCTTGTCTTTTTGTATTTTTAGATTTGCTTAAAATTACATTCATTGTCACCGCAATTTCATTTTAATCGAAATGAGGTTTCTGTTTTCAACTGAAAACACTGAAAACGAAAATTTATTGTTTTCATTTTCTGCTTGTTTCCTGTTTTCATTTTCACTGAAAATGTTTTCAGAAATCCAACCAAACACATTTTCATCACCGTTTTCTATTTTCAGTGAAAATGAAAACAAAAAACAACCAAACCAAACACCCCCTTAGATCTTTTTCAAACAGTAGTGTTTAGAAATCAACCATATACTCGTTCATTATCAAAGATGTTTTGTGTGTTGATCACATGCACCTTCGCTGTAAGTAGTTGTGTTATATGTTGGTTACATACTCTTCCCCCCCCCCCCCCACACCTCAAGTATTGGATGATGCATTAAATATTAATATATCTTGACAAAAATTTGAACATTTGTTCATTATGTCTTGGGAGACTACTTAGGCCTGACTTCCTTAATAATGACTATATAGTGAAATTATGAAAATTATGTAGGTTTGTTTTGTGAGTATGTCACGAGAATATAAGCACGCATTTGTCTTTTAAACAAATAAAAAATTGTCACATATGTTGATATATGTGAGATTTTTAATATTATCAATTTGTTTAATATTTTAAAATCTGGACTGACCTGACTAGTAGAACTTGTTCAAATGTGAATCGGAAGTTACCTATTGGATCAATCATGTATTGAATCTAGTGTAACTCGATACAATATGATCAGATTTGCGATTAAATTAGTGATCCATGAACCTGAATTGGGTCTTGCCCAATCGAAGAAACATGCTAGTTCATGTGGATCAATTAAAGTTGGGTATAATTTTTTTAATTAAAGATCAGGTCATGCTAGTCAATTAGTGATCCATTAGATTGATCATTGACCCAGTAATCCAATGTTTTTATTGGGTCAATCACCAGTTCAATTTTTAAAATTATGAGTTTGTCACCTCTTTAAGAGTTGAAGTCCATGATGACTTTTATTCTATTCACACTGATCTAACAATAATCATATATTTTTCCTTTGACGACTTACTTCTCTTATCATTTTTAGTATTACATCTCAATCTAGTCTATGGGTAACCCTTTTCATAACCTAACTCTCAGAGAAAATACTATTAATTGATGTTAGGTCGTTGATAATCGCAAAATCTGAGTTAATTTGATAGTCAATTTTGATTAATAAGAATAATAATTTCTTCACTTTATTATTGATTTTAATGAAATAACAAAGAAATTAACTTCTTTCTCATTTTTTATTAGCTGGAGTCAAAAGAAAAAGATTTCAAGCACTTTAGAGGAAATTGATGAAAAATTTGGAAGAAAAAACATTGAAGAAGAATTGGACAACATGCTCAACGTGCAATCCAAGCTTAGCGCACACTCTCGCTTAACGGACAAGTTCAGGCTTAGCGTGTAATTTCGCTCAGTGCGCAACTTAGGCTTAGTGCGAGAAGGCCCACGAGGAAACCCAGATGCACACTTAGCGCGAAAGCCCGCGCTAAGCACAAGGTCAGTGTGGAAAGTAAGCTACCTTAGGCCTATAAAGGAGTATGAAGTAGAAGGAAAATAGACAGCGAGTCTTAGAGCTATCCAAAGCTCGAGCCTATTCCTTAGGGGAAACCCTCTCTCTTTTAGTCATTTCCCATTTTCTTGCTATTAGTCATCCGACATTATTGCATTTTAACTTCATCGTTTCACATTTAAACTATTATTTATTTTTCTTGTTATCTTTCTTCTTTTCTTTTACCCCTAATTTTCACACTCACAATTATTTATCTTTTTTTTTCTCTTTTACTACTTTTCATTGCTTAATAATTGGACTTGCATCACTTAAGTACAACCAAAGTCTATGTGAATTTGAAACTTGGACTTTCATTTTAATCTTTATTACTTGTGATAAAATTGATACACTTAGCAATAAATTAACTGCCACTAAAAGTTATTACTTTCTAAATTTAGGGTAAGAAAAGAAATCAAGACTAAAATTAATATTAAAAAATTTTCATTGATTGGTTGAGCTCCCAAAAGGAATATATTTTTATAGCCCTAATATTGATGCTAAACAATTGATAATAATTGACCATGAAGATCCCTAGATGCTAGATCCATCCTAACAAGAACATAACAAGCACCTACAAAAAAATATCCAAATAATTCAAACCAATAAATAGATAATTAATTGTTAAATTGTGTTTGTGCGTGTGTGTCCTTCCCAACAATAGATTAATAAGTGCATGTTTGAAAAGCCGGTGAGTACCCTCTAAAATTATGTTTGATACAAAAGTAATAAATATTACTTTCAACAACATATGTTTGACATTGAGAAACGATTTTAAAAACATGTAAATTAATACCCACACAAAAATTCAAATAGCTAAAACAAGCGTGTATGTATATGCACACGCGCATGTGTGCATATCTACTAGGGTTAACTTTCCTAGTAATAATATTGATTTTGGGCAACACTTATGGTTTTAGAGTGCCCCAAGATTGTTTGGGCCTAAGAGAGTCATTGTACAAATAAGACTTATGCTCGGATAGTAATAAAATATGTGTAAATATATATAAGAAAATATGTGTAATTATTATTAATTTAAAAAGATGTTATAATTTTTTTGTTAAATTAAATATAAATATATATTTATATTCTTATATGTATATTCTCAATCTAGAAAGATAAAAGCTCACCCAATGGCAATATATAAATGGGCTGTCGAGAAACTGAGTATCTATTTGATAGGTAAGAAATTAGATGAAAGGAGTAAATGAAAATTGTTAGGCTTATTTGGTGGAAAAGATTTTGTGGGGAATTAATTTTAAAATTGTTCAGATCTATATTATTTTTTACTTATTTTACTCATTTCTTCTCTGTTTTTCTTTAATCAAAAGACATTTCTTTTCTATCCTATTTCTTAACTATTTTTACTTATACTTTTAGTTTGTCTACCTTATTTCTCTTTAAAAAAACAGAGATGAAAGGAAAAAAATCATCACATGATTTCATTGGATTCTAGACCAAGAAAGTGGAATATTCACTTTTATTTGAAAAGTTTCCTACTAATGTCTTGGAATAAAGCTATAATAAGGACAGGATTACGCATTAAATAATGTAGTCACGTAACCAGTTTTTTTTTAAAAAAGTAATGTTATTTTCGTGTATTAACATTTTTTTACCAACCTTGTATTAACACTTTAGTGCTTGCAGTAAAAAAAAACATTTTAGTGCTTTATAAACAAAAATTAAATACAGGTAAAAACAAAAAATGAATAATTTTTTTTAATTTAAAAATATATACACAAATAAATAATGTAGTAGAATTTAAAAGTTGATAATACAAGGATTAAAAACTTCATTTTACCTAATAAAAGCGAAAAATAAATAATATAGTATTCAAAACTATCCATCGGTGAATTTAGAAGTCAGAGATAAAAGAAAAATATGAGATTTTATTATATATTACAAAATTTTAGAGGTGAGGTTTGAACTTTCAATCCTACACTCAACACCAAGGAAAGAATAACTAATGTTTAGCTAGTTTCTAATTATTTTTTATTATCTTAAAAATTTATTTAACCCTAACACAAAATTGCTTCCTTAACACACGAAAGACGAAAAGTACACATATTTATTATTACCAAATAAATAATACAACAACATTATTATAGTTTAAATATTTTTTTATACCTGAAATATAATCATAATTTGCTTTTAGTTCCTAAATTTTTTCTTCTTGACTTTTGGTTCCTGTAAAATTCTATTTTTTAGTTCTTTCCATTATTATTTTGTTTTAGTCCCTTTAATATATCTATTATTTTGTTTTAGTTCTTATAATATATACAACATTTGTTTTTAGCCTCTAGCTGTTAAATATTATTGAAAAGAGACTAATTAATTTAAAATAAAGTAAATAGGTCACGCAATTCATAACCTGTTTTCCAATTTCATCAAAGTTCAA